>NC_142928.1:28832553-28835053 GCF_046866305.1 Octopus bimaculoides
TTCACTTTCTTTTTCATTTTAGTCCTATTACCTTCTCGTTTCATACAATACATAAAAGTTTAACCCAATCTTTTATTATTGGTCATTAACCCTCTTAGATGACACTTTCATTCGAGATGTTTTTTAAATGAGACACTTGCATTGAGCAAGATAACATATAATGATGAACACGACACATCTTTCTAGCCCAAAGTGTTCAGTTTCGAATTTCCGACTCTTTATTTCGCACCAAAGTTGTTCTGTGCCACCAACCCCGCTCTAACTTTTCCCAAACGCTATTAATGAGCAGCTGCGGATAGATTCAGTATCATTTCTTACCTTCGATAGCATAGCAATTAAATTGTATCTCTCTCCTCTCTTTCATAGAGTTCTCCTGCTCCTGCCATTTCATCTTTTTGTTTTGCTGTTTATCTTTTTTTCATTATTCCTCATTTTTCATCTTTTTTTTTAATTTTTACTTACACTATTTATTTTCATCTGTTTCCTCGTTTTTTTTTTTAAATCTTTTTATTTCTACTTATTTTCCATCTCCTCCACTTGTTCTTTTACAAAATCCTCCTACTTCTTCTTGCTATTTTCTTGCTCTCTGCTTCTCTTCGCATTTCTTCTTCCCATCAACCTTGCCTTTATTCCATCCGTTTTCCTTTCTGCGAGACGTAACTGATTATATATATATATATATATATATATATATATATAGGAGTGACTGTGTGGTAAGTAGCTTGCTTACCAACCACATGGTTCCGGGTTCATTCCCACTGCGTGGCACCTTGGGCAAGTGTCTTCTACTATAGCCTCTAGCCGACCAAACATGGGCTTTGTGGTGTTGTTCTGATATCAAATGCCATTGTCTTTTGGTAGCTTTGGTAGACGGAAACTGAAAGAAGCCCGTGGTACATATACACATGGCTGAATGTGTAATAATCAGACTCATCAAAAATTATGGTTGACCAACGCCAACCATACGAAACATTTAGAAACAAGAGCATAATCTAGTGTATGAATACGCAATTATATGCATGTTTATGTGTGTGTGTGTGTGTGTGTGTGTGTGTGTGTGTGTGTGAGTATGTGTGTGTGTGTCCTTGTGTGGGAAGGTGCGCGTGTGTGAATGTGCTTGTGCGCGTGTGTGTGTGTGTGTGCGTATATGTGTGCGTGCGTGAGTGAGTCAGGTTTGGTTCGAATGTAGGAATGTGTTAGTTATGGTGATAGTGATACCAATATAGTTAGTGCATCTTCATTGTGATACCAATGTATGGAGAGTTAATTATGATGATAGTAACGCCAATGTAATGAGTGTTCATTGTGATAGTTGATGACGTAGAAATAAAGTCGATACTGACTACGATTTCTGCATCATTATCATCACCGCCACAATTAAAAGATGTACAAAACATGGGTTTTGTGGTGTTGTTCTGATATCGAATGCCATTGTCTTTTAGAGAAGTGTAGAGCTTACAGAAGCAGTACTGAGAGTGTTGATATCGATAGAACGGATAATGAGGAAGTTAAAAGTGTTGGTGGTAAAGATGTCTGCGGAGGTCGAGGTAGATCTGACGTCAGAGCAATGGCGATTGTTTTGACGACAGCGTTGCCGGTTGTTGATATTAGTGGAAGAATGCACTAATGTTGCTGATGTTATTGTTGACGATCATGATGGTTGGTGATAGTAGTGGCAGCGTTTGAGCTGTGGAATGTGCTAATGACTATTTTAACTGTATTTATATTAAAATACGTATTCTGGACTGTTCAGCTTCATTAGAACATAAGCCGTCCACTGTGTGAATCTAAGCGGAACGAAAGAGGAGAGTAGGAGATGGAGAGGAAGAGGAAAAAAAGGATGATACGTGGTAATGTCTATTGCTTTGTTGATACTCGATATGAAATTTTCTACGTACTGTCCTCAAAGTTTTGGTTCTTGTGGCCAATAAAAGAAATTATTTTCTGTATTATTAAGGTGGCGAGTTGGCAGAATCGTTAGCACGCCGGTCGAAATACTTAACGGTATTTCGTCCATCGTCATATTCTGAATTCAAATTCCGCTGAAGTCAACCCCCGCCCCTATATATATATATATATATATATATATATATATGTATATATATATATATATATATATATATATATATATATATATATATATATATATATATATATATATATATATATATATATATATATATATATATATATATATATATATATATATATATATATATATATATATATATATATATATATATATATATATATATATATATATATATATATATATATATATATATATATATATATATATATATATATATATATATAGGGTGGGGGTTTGACAAATTCCTGGCTTTGTGTATACATATACATACATACATATATATATATATGTCTGTATAACCTCAGTGGTTAGGGCAGCGGACTCGCGGTGGTAGGATCGCAGTTTCGATTCCTAGACCGGTCGTTGTGAGTGTTTATTGAGTGAAAACACCTAAACCTCCACAAGGCT
>NC_142928.1:28840053-28862553 GCF_046866305.1 Octopus bimaculoides
GTTTCTCCCTCACTATCTCTAACCTTGTCTTTACCTCCATGTATATACAATTTAGTCTTTCTCCTACGTCTTATAACAAACACTTTCCACTGTCTTTAACAAACATTTATCTTACAAACGCTCAAATACTTATATATCTTAACAAATACACGGAACATTACTTTGAACTTATTTTCATTCTCGGGAGAGTACTTCCACCTCCAGTCGACCTAAACACTCCCGGCAGTCCTGCTCTGGTTCAGTTCACCATAAATATCACTGCGCTAACACTTAATAGTCAAAACTAGTTTCACGTGTTAACGGGGGAGCTGCTTTACACTTGTCCAGGTCGCTAGAAATAGCAAAAAAATTACTCTAAAAATCAGATGAAAATTAAATAGGCAAATGAAATAGAGGGTAATTTAAATGTGAACAGTTTATATTCAGCTTGTATAGAAAATTCTCCCACTTTTAGCCGTTTATATTATCATTTAGTACCAGCCATTTTCGGAATTAAATGAGTTGATGCAGAACTAGGGTTGATCTTCATTGATCACAGTTTTTCTTCATTTTCTTTGGATTTTGATAAATTTGTATATCTATATCTATATCTATATATATATATATACATATATATATATATATATAAAATTGAGAATGTATGTCTGTGTGTGTGTGTCTGTGTGAATCCCTAAAACTCCAGAACTACACAACCAATTTCATTCAAATTTTGCACATGCCTTACTTAGGGTCCCGGTTGTGTTTTAGTAAAAAAAAAATGTTTACTTCTTGCATACTTCCAGCCCACTGCAACATCATATCTCCTCCACTATTTAAGTATTACGTGTCAAAAGTGAAACAAAAACACTCATGTCATTCGAACAGGAATCTCAAAATCATTGTCACCTTACATCTCATTCTCATTTAAGTACCACGACAGGCAAATAAAAATTACTTGTATTCGTATATTTTCTTCATTTTACTCGTTCTATGTTAGTACAATGTTCTTTTTTCATTACTCTGTATCAATTCCTCATCTGTACGGTTTCACACTATACGAAATTGTACGTTCCTTCTTTCTTTTTCTCATTACCCCTTGCGAGTTTCAAATATTGCCTTCAAAAGTAAGTTGACTTCGGTGACTTTTTTTTAGCATCAGCTGAAATCACTGTCCAATCTCTAGAAAATTAAACCTCTCAAATGGGATTCTATTCCGAAACGAATACTATAAAACTTGCCAGAACTTTTCTCAGATTTCAAGAGAAATTTGTACGTAAGTAGGATCAGCATGGATTCGTACAAAGTCACCTCTACGCATAGAGATGTGCGCACGAGTATGCGTATGTGTATGCCTTATGTATATACGCATATATAAGTTTGTATATATGTATAAATCTCTCCCTCCTTATTTGTATGTATATATATATACGCGCATGTATATATATACACACACACATGCATGCACACATATCTACACATGGATGCACATACGAGAATATATGATACACATATCTGTAGATGTGAGTGTCAGTACGCCAACAATATATTTTTTTAACTAAATTATTTTGGTTATTTCCTTTTTTACACATTTACCGAGTGTTAAGAAACCCAATCTGTTTTGTTTTGTGTTTATTTATCAAAATTGAAATCCCATGAGACAACATTTTGATTTGACCGATCTCATTCATCCTGGGGTCGAGGATATCACTGTCAGTTTTGCTACACTGCTGGAACCGTTTGGTTGTATCTCCTTTCTCCATTATGGCGGTTGACATATGCTTGACGAAAACTTTGTTCCTTTAGAATGATAAATGGAGACCCTTTCTGTGTCTATTGGCATAAGAGGTAGTAGTTGTAATAGGAGGAATAACGATAGATATCTCCGATTATGGAAAAGCATGTAGTAAATCCTTATATTTTTGAGTGAGTTACATAACTTGTCTTGAGATAAATTTATACTGCCTGATATATAGCTTGTTGTCAACGTGTGAGTGCGTGTGTGTGTGTGAGAGAGAGAGAGAGAGAGTGTGTGTGTGTATGTGTGTGTCCTCTTGAAATAGAAGTCTGCCTAATTTTAACAATTTCCTCGGGACTTGTCGCTGGTTGCATGGACATATTACTTAAGTATCTGCTTAGTACGTAAGTTATATTCGTCTTGAAACAGCTGCCGCGATGAGAATTTACATAATTCGTTCTTGGTATCTTTTTCTGTATTTTGCTCCTAATTTAAATTCTAGAGCCTAACTGTGTTTATCTACTTTAGTGTCTCCCCACCTCACTCTCTCTCTATCTATCCATCTCTGCATATATATGTATATATATATATATATATATATATATATATATATATATATATATATATATATATATATATATATATATATATATATATATATATACATATATGTGTATGTATATATATGTGTGTGTGTGTGTGTGTATGTGTGTGTGAGTGTGTGTGGATGGGTGTGTATAGAATAATATACGTATGATTGTGTATACATATTGCGTATTTTTTTTTTAAAAACTATTGCAATTTACGACTAAACTAAAGTGTGCCATTTAAGCAAAATATATAATACTATATTTTAATTAAAGTAATTTTTAGATTCACGAAAAGTATTTTGAATATAAAACCATAATTGCTCCACTACCGTGCAACCAGGAAAGTAAATCAGAGTGGTTAGATTATGTTGTAATAATTGCATTATATCCGGATAAAAAACATGAAGGAATTGGTATGGAAGATTCGAACGCCTCTACCACAAAAAAAAAGAAGAAAAATGATAAGTGCTGAGCATGGTCTGAACTACCTCCGCCACCATTAAAAGAAAAACTGTATTAGGTAAGGATTTTAAAGCATTCAACAATAACTTTTACAAAAATCATGAAAGATCAAGGAATGACAAGAAAATTGAACTAAATGCGACTATCTACAGCTGTCTTTATTCATAACGTTATGTTGCATACATTTCTTATGATTTAGTAAAATGTTATAACATTTTATTGAACTACACGTCAAAATTTCATTTAGTGTTCAGTACAAAGTGGGTAGTAATATATCCTCTAGTGAAAAAATGATTGATTTATTGACAAGGGTATTTCACACGAGCCATTGATGTCAGGTCATGGTGACTAAACTGAAAATGTGTCAACCATTGCTGGTATAGCTAGAAGAAGTCGTCGACCTCCGCTTCTAAAGCTGCAGTGTGTCATCTACAGTATAATGTGGTATGATATTTGTAATGGTGGTATTAATGATTATCGCAGAAACTTGGTGATACAGCAGCTGCTGAAAATTTGAATGATATCAACGTTAAATCTTCGTGTTCAAAATTTAATTAAAAATCTCTACAAAGTATGAATATCTACACCTTCCTACCTACCTACCTACCTACCTACCTACCTATTTAACTACTTACCCATCTATCTCTATGCCTATCTATCTCCCAACATATCTACCTACCTACCCATCCGCTTATCTGTTTAACTACCTATCTATCTGCCTATGTCTATTTATCTATTTATCTATTTATCTATCTACCAATCTACCTATCAACTTACCTAGATACCTGTCTGCATACACACATATAAGTTCATGAGTGGTTTAGTTTATTTCTACCATCATATCTCAAGACCCTACCGAAATATCATCTTCAGTATTGACAGCTACCTGTTTCGTATCACTTCTACTTTATATCCTCAGCTCCGACTAAAAGGCTCCCTAACCAGTTTATTGGATGAGAAAGACGTGTTGCCGTGGCCCAGGATTAGAAATAAGCCTGTCAAAGTGCAGAAGGTAGTTTATCAGCCTATTAGAACAAGCATTATTGTATACTTACGGTGGACTTTGGTAAAGGGTTTTGGATACATGTTCAGCTATGATTAGTATACCTAATTGGTAGATAATTGAACTAATGGCGGCTACCTTATCTACATGTAGATAATTGACATAGTGAACTAAGCAACAGAAACGTCTTAATATTCCTTTAAAGTTACCTTTTGTTACCGGTTAAGTAACTGAGGACCGTTACAGTCGTGGCCAAAAGTTTGGAACATAGGTCTAAAGATTAGATTTTTTTTTATTAAATGCCCAAATATATAAATTATATATATATTTGAATTGAATTGTAGATGGGCATGACAAGTCTAATTTTTCTTTTTAATTGTTCCAAACTTTTGGCCACAACTGTAAATGCCAATAGAAATTTTTGCGATCAAAGTGTCAAGAAAGATATTTGAAATTTAAACAATATTTCACTCTTCTATAATTCGGTTTTGAAAAAGGTCTGCAAGAATTTTTCAAGCATATGTATATATCATATCATATTATTGTGAAGGCGCATGGCTCAGTGGTTAGAGCGTCGCGCTTACGATCATAAGGTTGTGAGTTCGAATCCCTAACCGGGCTGCGTGTTGTGTTTTTGAGCAAGATACTTTATTTCATGTTGCTCCAGTTCACTCAGCTGTAGAAGTGAGTTGCGACGTCACAGGTGCCAGGCTGTATCGGCCTTTGCCTTTCCCTTGGATAACACCGGTGGCATGGAGAGGGGAGGACGGTATGCATGGGCGACTACTAGTCTTCCATAAAACAACCTTGCCAGGACTTGTACCTGGGAGGGTAACTTTCTAGGTGCAATCCCATGGTCAGTCATGACCGAAGGGGGTCTCAGCATCATATTATATCATATTATATTATATTATATTATATTACATTATATTCTATGGAAACGATGACTTTTAAAACTAGTCACGTTGCATTCCAGATTTGTGATTCTCGCTGATGGGTTTTAAAAAGGAATAATATTTGTATGTGATATTTATACATGCGTATACGTGACATACATAAGTTCCAATGTTCCAGTGTGGAAACAAAGATTCAACAAATCCCGGTAGCACAGAAATTTGGCAGGAATTACTTGTTTGATGCGCGTGTGCGCAATGTGTGTGTGTGTGTGAATATGCATAGGGAAGTTTTATTTCAACGTTCTCTGGATGGTATGTATGGCGTAAGGTACTTAGACAGCATTAGACCAACCTCCTTTACGATAAGTGATTTCCAGGAAGCTAAACTCGACCTTGGGTATCTCATCGGGATATTTCTCACTATCGAGTCTGTAAATTACGGCATGTAGCTCATACGCTGCATAAATGCTAGGGCCAAGATAATAAAAAAAAAATATTGCTTTCAACTTATATTTCCATGAACAGAAAGAAAAATAGGGAGAGAAAGCACGGAGGATGAATGAAAGAAAGTAATTGCAAACAATATGAATGATGTGCTAACACACACACACACACACACACACACACACACACACACACACATACGACGGGTTTCTTTCAGATTCCGTCTAGCAAATCCACTCATAAGGCTTTGACCGAGCCGAGGCTTGTCCAAGGCGCTACACAGTGAGACTGAACTCGGAACGATATGGGTGGGAAGGCAAACTTCCTACCGCACAGCTACGTCTGCGTCTATGTACATCTGTTGTTCACAATGTATTGAGTGCTTTCTCCCTTCGACTACGCACAAAAATAACATACTTACTACCATACATACATACATACACATGCATGTGTGTGTGTGTGTGTGTCTGTGTGTGTGTGTGTGTGTATGCATAAGAGTGTACCTGTTCGAAAGAAAGGAGGAAACTAAGAGGTTTATATGTTTCTATGTCATCGGCCTCATTAATCTTCCGCTGTTGTGATAAGTGATTCAAGTCGGTCATATGCTAGCCTCTAGAGGACGTGAGTTCCATCTCTACTCTCCTGCTTCCCCACTTAGACACATTTTTTTTTACTGCTTTGTATATTCATTTTTCCTTGTCTGTATATCTCTTCCTTCTCTTCCTCTTCCTCTCCCTCTCTCACTCTCCCTAGCACACCAATACTAAGATGCATGTATGTATGAGTGTATATATGAGCGTATTTGTGCGTGTCTTTCAGCCTTAATGTATGTGTCTTTTTTCCCCTGAATGTGCGTGAGGTTGCGTGTGGTGAATAATTATCATAATCTCATACTCAATATTTCTCATCAACATCTTCATAAACATCGACTTCGTCAACATTGTTGTTGCTGTCGTTGCTGTTGTCATTCTTGTTAATACACCACGGACAGGTCAGATGACACATTAATAAAACTGTAAAGCAGGTAAGTCATCGGCAGAGGAGGGGAGAGGGCGAATTTGGAATATATCTAGTGTGGCTCTACTATATTTTAACAAAACACCTAAATTTCTAAGTAACAGATATCAGTATGCATATATATAGTAATAACAATAATAATCCTTGGATTATCAGGCTATAGTAGAAGAGGCTTCCCCAAGAGCCACGCAGTGGAAATGAACACGGAACCATGTGGTTGGATGGTTGGGAAGCAACAAACTTCTTACCACACAGCCATTCCTGTACTTATATATGTATGCATATATATATATATATATATATATATATATATATATATATATATATATATATATATATATATATATATATATATATATATATATATATATATATATATATATATATATATATATATATATATATATATATATATATATATATATATATATATATATATATATATATATATATATATATATATATATATATATATATATATATATATATATATATATATATATATATATATATATATATATATATATATATATATATATATATATATATATATATATATATATATATATATATATATATATATATATATATGTATGTATGTGTGTGTGTGTGTGTGTGTGTGTGTGTGTAAGAAAGTTGATATACATATATATATATATATATATATATAACAGGTACTAATTATATTCATGCAAGAAACAGCAAATTGTAAACTAAATCTCGATTGGATAAGAACGCTGCATACAGAAGGAACAATCTAAATAATTACTAGCTTTATCGGGTCACTGTATCCCACAACGCTCATGCACGTACCCGAACGCATTCGTGAGCACTGTTTTTAGCGATATGAAAGGAAAATATCCAATTTCTGAACAAAAATAAAATGAAAATTTTGACCCCGAATATGGGAGCTTTGCGTAAGCACGTCTTGCGAGGACAACAAGCAATAAGAGACAGTGATAAAGAGGAGAAGGAAGACAACAAAAGGAAATGATGATCATGATGTTGATAAGAATGATAATGACGATTTCTAACAGAAAACCGGTGTAATATATAGGGAAGGGATACTGTCGATTAAAAAGGTCCCAGAACGTGTCTACTTTTTATATTTCTACTGCATAATAAACAACGAAGAGAATAGGGTAAGATTTCAAATTGGAATAACAATGGACGTAAATAATGCCGTTCTTGCTACTTCTTTCGCCATACAAGACAAAACATCACATGGTATACCGTCATCTTGTATTTTATCTTAATCAGCTTTACGAAATCTGCGTACCCAAATTACTGGATGGCATGTGAAACTATGGGAGAGAATTAACAACAAAACTCTAAATATAACTTCATGTTATGTATATATATATATATATGTGTGTGTGTGTGTGTGTGTGTGTGTGTATACATACATACATACATACATACATACATACATACATATACATATAGTGAGAAAAGTGATCAACAATATCACAATTTTAGCACAAAGGAGTGATGACACCATCCAGGAATTTAAGGCAAAATCTCTTTCTCTATAAAATTCCTAAATACTGACTTGCCTGTTTCGAGAGACGTTTTAATAAATAAATGTTTCCACTACATGTATAGAGTACATTTTTCCAGTTTATTTTAAAATATGATTATGCAACAATTATAAACACAAACATACATGCCTACACACATATGTGTATGTATTTATATATATATATATATATATATATATATATATATATATATATATATATATATATATACATATATATCACATAGAGAAGGGAAAAGATGAGAGATAGGCACACAGGAAGTTGGATATTCTATGATGTGAAAATATCTGAAGGCAATGTTAGAAAGGACAAAAGAAATTACAAGTGGTAGCTGGGTGCAAGAAATTATAAAAGGAAAAGTTTAGAAAATCAACCAACTACAAAAGCAGAAATGACTAGAGAAACAGTGAAGAGAGAGAGGTGGATATATTTGTCTGTGTGTATATATATATGTATTTCATGCAAGTGAGTTTGCCTAGTGTGTAAGAAAAAGCGAGAGAGAAAGAGAGAGAGAGAGAGAGAGAGAGAGAGAGAGAGAGAGAGAGAGAGAAAGAGAGAGTGAAACAGTATGTAGGCAGAGATGCTGTTACTGAGACATATATTGTCTGCGAATAACCACAGGAGTTTGAGGGTCGGACAGAATGCCTTGCGGTATTTATTTCCATTCTATGTGCACGGAGTTCGAATCCCACCGAAGTGACCTTTTCCTTACATCCATTAAAAGTCGTTAAAAGAAATATCCCTATCGAGTACACAATGGATTTGTGAAACTGCAAGAAAGACGGACCAGGTATCATGGTAGTCTTTTATTTTGATTCTTTACGTTTCTGAGTTCAAAACGTAAACTGTATCTTGGTTTCACACCACTATCTGGTAACTTGGGTATCATAACAGAGACCAGTTGCGCCAAGCCTGTAGTCTGAGTAACATCCCTCTCAATATGCTGTAAAAGCTACTGACAGCAGCTTTCTTTCTTAACAAATAGATAAAAGAAAATAATAATTCTTAAACGCGTCCAAAAATAAGGACGTCGAACGCTTAGCTATAAGGTACCTCAGTAACACACTTCAGCTTCGCAGAACTTGTTGATTCATCGATTATTCCTCTTTCTTTTATGGCTATTGCAGTGATCCAGGTTCCTCGGAGCTGGCTGGCTTTGTACATTCAACTCACTTATTTCTAATTCTTTCGTCCTCAGCCACATTATATCCACTAAGCACCCACCGTGCGATGTACTAAACAGTACAACCAGTCCCTACTTCGTAATGAATCAGTCTTCTGGAATTTTTCTCTCCCTGTCCCTGCTCTTCTTGCAACCGTCGGTCATCATATATCCACGAGGAACACTCACTGCATTCATCTCACATTTGTCGGAAGAGCCTGGGGAAGCCATATAGCCCGTTCCCCGTTGTAAAAGATTTGTTTGCGGGGGGGGGGGATACGTAGGAGAAAGACAGAGTGAGGGGAGGGAAGAGGGGGAGCGAGAATGAGAGGGAGAGAGAGAGAGAGAGAGAGAGAGAGGGAGAGAGAGAGAGAGAGAGAGAGAGAGAGAGAGAGAGAGAGAGCGAGAGACCTATAATTTCAGTCAAAAATTTTGTTGTGATTCGGTCAAAGAGCCAATCATGTGATTCAAAATTCTTTGTGAAATGACTTCAAGGGGAATTATGATCTGGTGGGTATTTCCTCTCATACACGAACAAACACATACTCTCACACACACTCACACACACAATCAAATACATACATACACACACACACACACACATGTATGTATGTAATGGCGGATGCACTTACGACATGAAGCTGTGTTAAAAATGGCTTTAAGTAGCCAAGAGTGTGACTCCTGCCACGAAGGAAGACATCGTTAGGGAGAAACAGATAAACACAGATCACTTAGAGAGACACTTTTGAAAGGAAAGATGTCTGAAGCTAGAGGACGATTATGAGTGTGCGTGTATGAGAGCGCGTGTGTATATATGTGTGTGTGTTTGTGTGTGTGATTGTGAGTATGTGTGCATGTGTGTGTTGGGATAGACAAAGAGAAAGACAAATAGGCAGAGAGAGAAGCACAAAGAAAGAGTACTATATATATATATATAAAAAAAGGATTCAGAGAAGTGAAATGGAAGAAAAGAATATGAGAAAGAGGAAATATATAAAGCAAGATCTAGAACAAAGAGGGAGAGAGGGGGTGAGAAAAAGGTAAAAAAGAAAAGAAAAAGATAGACTAAGAACAAATATATAAACATATAAATCAATGATGTTGAAAAAATATAAAAAATATATTAAAAATATATAAAAAAAAAGTAGGTAAGCTACGAGAGGAAGAAAGGCTGGAAGAGATAGAAAAGACGTTACATTTAATTTCCGGTGTTTAATTAGGTTCTCGCTAGCTCCGTAACATTTATAGTCCAGCCAGCTTCAGTTGTGGTCTACTGTAACCACACACACACGCACGCGCGCAGGCACGCAAGCACGTAGGCACGCTGACGCGCACGTACGTATTAAAAAGCATGGGATGTATAGAGAAACGAAAGCCAAAATGACAAAAAAGGAACGAAGAGAAAGAAAGAGAAAGGAAGAAAACTCGTTGATGAAAAAAGTAAACTAGAAAAAAAAACTACACACATAGTGTGTGTGTGTGTGTGTGTGTGTGTGTGTGTGTTTGTGTGTACACAGACACATCCGCATACAGATACACATACATATATATATATATATATATATATATGTATGTATATACATATACATATATACACATATATATAAAATGGCGGTAGATATAAAAGAGGATATGGACGATACAAAAAAACAAAACAAAGGACAGAGAAAAATGTAACAAAAGAGATTTTTATGTTTTGTTCTTTTTACTTTTTTTTTAAAAAAAGAGGGAGATAAGGAACAACGAAACGAAAAACAGAGAAACAGAGAAACAAAATTATATATAAAAGCAGAAATGTGTATAAGAGGTTTTTAAAAAGTGCAATCAGAAAAAAGTTCAAAACCTAGATTAAAAACAAGGACTTTGGAATGTAGGATATAATGGCGGTGTGTATATCTGTGTGTGCATATGTATGTTTGAATATATATATGTATGTGTGATATATATATATATATATATATATATATGCAAACATATGTCTATTTATGTATTTGTCTATATTTATATATATATATATATATATATATATATGCACATAAAAAGTACGTATACAGATATGTCTATGTATAGGCACATATATATGTGTATATATGCATTTGAATATATATGTATATGTATGGATATATGCATATATTTATATATTATTCATATATATATATATATATATATATATATATATATATATATATATATATATATATATATATATATATATATATGGGCAAATCAAAAATATAAGCAAATATATTAAACAAAATTAACAAATATCAAAACGATGTATACAGTGAATGAATTCGGTTGGCGTTCAGTTTAAGATAGAAAAAGAGGGAGTACGACGTTTCGAGTATGGCTCTTCGTCAGAAAGATGGAAGAGGAAAGGTCCGGAGAGAAGGAAAAGAATTGTCCGAGAAACGTACGTGTGTGGTTATATGACTGAAGTGACCAGACAGAGACAGACAGACGGACGGATGGACAGACAGAAAGACAGACAGACAGATAGATAGATAGATAGATAGATAGATAGATAGATAGATAGATAGATAGAAATGGATCTACAGAGACAGACAGACACACAGACAGACACACAGACAGACAGGCAAGCAGACAGACAAACAGACAGACGGACGGACGGACAGACAGATAGACAGATAGATAGATAGATAGATAGATAGATAGATAGATAGATAGATAGATAGATCGATTGATAGAATGATAGATCTAGTTAAAGATCGAGGTGTATGAAAATGAAACACACAACACTTGATGGCTTGACAGTATAATAGAAATCAACAGACAAACAATGTCTTCCATTTGTGAAGTGTTAATCAATGAAGAGAAGTTCACTGCTGTTTGATAATCCACAAATCGAAGAGTACCCGAATAGAGTAGCACTTTTAGCGTGACGTAATATAATGATAATGATAATAAAACATGTATGGATTATATGGTCTTACTACAATGTTTCATTACAAGATTCATCTGTTAGGTAACATGGTACATTGAATAATATAAAACGCACCGCACCGCAGCCATAAGATGATGCAGTACATTAACCTCCCATATCATCAGGCAATCTTATGTGGGTCAAATTATTTGATATATTGTCAGGCTGGCAATAAGCTTCCTTACCAACCACATGTTTGTATCTATGTTTGTCCACCCACCCTCACCACCATCGCTTGACAACCAATGTTGCTGTGTTTACGCCCCCTTCACCTAGCGATTCGACAAAAGGTGACCGATAGAAAATGTATTAGGCCTACAAAGAACAAGTTGGGTGGGGGGTTTCAATTTGTTCGACTAAGGGTATGCCCGCAGTCAAATGACTGAATCACGTTAAAGAACAATATATATACAAATATATATATATATATATGTAAGATACATATATATGTATATATATATATATATATATATATATATATATATAGATGCATACATACATACATACATATATATATAAATATATATATATATATATATATATATATATATATATATATATATATATATATATATATACACACATATATATAGATGCATATATGCATACATACATACATACATACATACATGCATGCATACATACATACATGCATGCATACATACATATTTATATGCTTTATCTTTTACTTGTTTCCATCAATCATTATACTGCGGCCATATTGGGGAACCGCATTGAAAAACTTTAGTCGAACGAATCGACCCCAGTACTTATTTTTTAAAGCTTAGTCTTTATTCAATCCACTTCATTTGCCGAACCGCTAAGTCTTCATTGTAGGCTAAGTATAGAAGCAGCCCCCGGGGTAGAAAATTTGGGCATTACGATTATTATTTTTTTTTTTTCCGTCAGGGGCCTATATGCCCTGACGTCGGAGTATTTTCTATAGTCAATATTCGGTGAAAACTTATAGTTGTATTTACGAAACTTTCATTCGTCAATGATTCTTAACGTACGCAGTATACAGGCATTCACATACGTAGTGAGCTGTCTTGAAATGTTATGTTACTGTAATACTTTCTAGTAATATTCTTTCAAATTGTGACTTTCTTGTGATTCTGTTTAAAGTGAATTTATTCAGTGTACAACCTTCTAATCCGAAATTGTCTCTACTGACATCTAAAATATCTAAAAAAAAAATTAAACATAAATAAATGAATAAATAAGAATACGATAAATTTTTAAAAAAAACCAATATCGTGTGATTTGGCTCAACAGTTTTGTTTTTATTTATTCATTGTTTTCCTTTTCATATGCAGGTTTATTTGTTTGTGTAATTTACTGTTTCTTTTCGGCAAGCGTTTAGCGTTTCCCCTCTCTATCCCTCTTTATGTAGCTTTGTATTGTAGCTGTTCCTCTACTCCACTCACTCTCTCTCTCATATTATAAGAATATTGCTTTACTCAATCAATGAACCAACACCTCAATCAATGCCTCGATATATCAATACATACGTGTTAATTTTAAAACCACAATCTTGGATCAACATATCTGACGGATTTTGGTTAGTCTCATTCTACACATATCTCTGTCCTAATATAACAAACTATATATTATAGATTTTAATGTAGCTTTTCCTACGTATTTTGCAATCACATCTACTTGTTGCAGACACCATTTTACGCAGTTTTTATAGAATCAAATACCTACACTTTTAGACAAAAAGAAATTATTTCATAGTACAAGTAGAAAGAAATATTTTTCAACGCGTAAATACTGATAGAACAGTATACATGGGATAATATCCCTTACAGAGCAGAAAACTCTGTCAGCAACCAGAGTCATCGAGCGTTTCTGGATGACTTTATAAGTTATAAATTGCAGAAGAACTTATCAGTAAAGCAGTTTAGCTTAATGGTAGAGCACTTGACCGGAGATCAAATGGATGTGAGTTCGATTCTCATAGCTGGTTGCTGGCAGATTTTTCTGCTCTGTAAGGGAATATTATCTCATGTATGCTGTTCTATCAGTATTTACGCGTTGAAAAATATATCTTTTTGCTCGTACTACAATACATTTCAGCGCTTCAGGAACAAACTTTGTTTACATATGACGTAAATTATTTCGTATTTAATTTTTGTCTTTTTTTATCATTACCATTGCCATACTATTGTTGTTTTCAAGACTTTGGAATTTTTTCCTCTAGCATGGAAGAAGGAACGGCAAGCTTTGTCTTGTTGGGATTTTATCCTAGAACGTAAAGTCTGTTTCGTCACCACTATCACGCCTTTATGGCATCCTCCCGTCCTTTAAGCCTACACTAACCACTATGCCTAGCATTTTTTTTCACCCAAGAACTTAAGGTGTCTAGAACCTCTCTGCCGATGTTTCTCCAAAGGCTGTTGATTTGCAACACTTTACACCAAATTTTAACGAGAATGAGTTGTGGATTTCAGACGACCTTCAAACGACAAGGGCGCTTCCTCTTCCTTCAGACCCAGAAAGCAAATGAACAAATCTCTCTCTCTCACTCACTCTTTCTGTCTACACACACACACACACACACACACACACACACACACACATATATATATAAAAGCTTTGTCGTAAACCAAGCTACCTACTACGTCAGTCTTTAGTCCCCTTTCATATAGGGTATACATCCGATATTATTGATCGTTGTCAGCTTATATCCATGTTTGTAGAACATCTTAGTTAAAAGATCTTGATCCTGGATTGCTTCTGTAATTTATATTTTCTTTTTTACTTTACATTAATTTCAGATTTTAGCCTCTGAGCTACAGATAGCTTTTGCTTCTTGTTATAATCCGATTTATTTACTCTTTCTGAGGGAAACTTGACCGCGTAGGGATTTCGGTTCTAGCTTGTTAGTATGTTTGTTTATTTATTACTGAGAAGTTTACTTTTGTGTTTTCTTACCATTTTCTTTTTCCTTTTCCTTTCCTTGAAATCTTTGACCTTTCGTGTTTATGCTCAGTTTCGACTTTCGTTTGTTTGTATATTGTGTTTGCTTCTGAAATCTATGATTCTTCGATGCATTTCTTTGAACTTGTATGTGTATAGTGTCAGCGTCTTTGTTGTTGTTGTTGCTCAACATTGTTTCTTATGTAAACATTTACTCCGTTTTGTACTACACACACACGCACACACACTATTTGTATATAGACACACATACATACATACAAACATGCACACACACACACACACACACGCACACACACACACACACACACATATATATATATATATATATTTATATATACACACATATGAACATACATAAATAGATATAACATTCATATATACATACATAGAGTTTCATACTTTTCTTGGAGCAAAATGACTAAGTTATTCAATGATGTAACACAAGATTCTTGCTATATTCTGTTTTCTATTTCATCTTCGTTCTTGCTGTTGTTCCGCCGCTATTTTTCCACCCTTCGTATACTACCACTACCACCACCACAAACACCGCCACTCCCACCTCTTATTTTGCTGCTATGATGTTTCCTATTCTTAGTTTTCTTCTTCTCCACTCAACTTTTTATCTTCTTTTGGCCGGATAAATAACCTAGGAGTTAAGCATTGAGGTCCTTTAAGCAAAGCGCTAAAGCACACAAACATGCATATTATCATGTTCCCGTGCTAGAGATTATAAATAAATTGAGAGATCCAGTGCTTCCATTAGATGTCGAAATTGTGATGATTCTTGGTCGAAAAAATGACGAGGAATTAAATTAGCCCGTGTCGATTGTTTGTGTTTTTCATGTATTCTGTATGTTCCTTAGTTGACCCCTGTGCCACAATGTATTGTTATAAATATAATCTATTTATCGCTAGTGTTACAAGTAGATTAGTGCAGAGTAGGTTTGATCAAAAGCAGATACTTATCGAAATTAATTCAATAATCATAGTTGTATCATCATTGTGTGTATCAGTGTCCATATAGCTGAAGGTGACTTCCTTTTTTGAAAGCTATATTGTCTAATTTAAGAAATGTTTGACAAATATTTCTTGCAGATCGAAAGGCCAGCGGAAGGTTTCCTTTCGCTGTTTTGACGCAAATGAAGTGAAAGAGCTAATGGTCATAATTGAAATAGGATGCGTTATACGGATTACCGGAAACCTGACTCAGTGTTCATGATCATCGTAACTGTAGATAAATTTTTTGAAATACTTTTCGCCATATGTCAGGTTATTACTGTGACTAAGCTTTAAGGCTTCATCTAAAAGAACACAAATAGCTAATGCTTGGTTGAAGAGAGAGAGAAAGAGACAGTGAGAGATGGGGTTGTTATTGTAATGGAAAATTCTCTTTCTCTCAGAATTCATTGTCATCATCAATCCAGATGTCATGTTACGATTTGTTTCTCTAATAAATCTATGTCATCGCCTTTTCTGTTATACTCCATTATTTCCATCCAATGTGTCCAATGTGGGTTCAACGATGTTACGCATCTGGACATCTGTTGCTCTCTCTCTCTCTTTATCCGTCTATCTATCTATTTATCTAGCTAGCTAGCTAGCTAGCTAGCTAGCTAGCTAGCTCTCTCTCTCTCTCTCTCTCTCTCTCTCTCTCTCTCTCTCTCTCGCACTTCCTCTCTTCATATATAAAAATATGTATAATTAATGTACATATTAAATAATACATAATGTACACACACATATGACATGCAAGGTATATAGGTGTCTGTCTTGAAATCTATAGCTATTTACCAAACAATACAATAAAAGATATCACAAATCTTATAAATGTTTTCGCAATCCTAAATTCAAAGCCTTCTTATGATATTAAAAAATAAAGTAATATATTACATAGATAGAAAAAATGAATCTATATATGTGTGTGTGTGTGTAATATGTATAATATTATGTAATGTATACATATTATATAGCATGTATATATTATATATATATGATATTTATATAATATATATGACATTCTATAATATACATTATATTTGTATACATGGGAGCGAAGAGAAAGAGAGAAAGAGAGAGAGAGAAAGAAAGAAAGAAAGAAAGAAAGAAAGAAAGAAAGAAAGAAAGAAATAGAGAGAAATGTATACAATGGGAATCCACATCATGTCGGTTAATAGTTCACTCTTGATCATCAGTCCAGATGTTAAGGTCTTTTCCTCTACTAAATCATTCCAGCATCACCTGTCCAGATGCTGCGTTGTACTCTAGCCCAATATTGAACGTGTATTTAGCCTTGCTCCATATTTTATTCCTCTGTTATAATTAATTGATTCGTATCACAAGACCAGATGAAACAGCTACCAACTTCAACGCCAACAACAAAACACATCATCGCCACCACCATCATCATCATCATCACCATCATCATTATCAATAATAAATAAATAAGACTGCCATTGATTATGATGAGTCATTTCTGTAGCTCTCATATCCAGTATTGTCCATTCACATTTCTTCCTTCATCATGTACTTTTATCACCCAACACTTTCTCTCTTGTCCGCTCTACCTACTCCCTCCGTTTGTCTCTGTCCCTGTCTATCTAGCTGACATACATACTCTGTCTATCTCCCCCTTTCTCTCTCTCTCTCTCTCTCTCTCTCTCTCTCTCTCTCTCTCTCTTCCTCTCTCTCTCTCTCTCTCTCTCACACACACACACACACACACACACACACACACACACACTTTCCCCTTTTACTCTCTAGTTCTTTCTAGTTCCATCATTTTCCATTTCAATCTGTCTAATTTCCTCAAAGCAAATTTGTTCTCTGTCTGTGGTTCTTTGTCGATACTAGAAGCAGACAGTAAAAAACTGACTGTACGGTTCTAGTTAAATCGCTGCAACTCAACGACATGTTTTCCTCGAACCATTACTTAATTCGCTATCACTGTGTGATTTAACGATCGATCTTCTACGTAGTTAGTTGCTTGGTATGCTCGAAATAGCAACCCTTATAATCTTGAAAAGAAAAAGAAAGAAAATGAAAGCTATTTTTCGATGACACACTCTGAGGTGTACCGCCAATTATAAAGATGAAATGCTTATGAATAGAATATGTTCAATATATTTACTCATTGAGCGTTCATTCAGGAAAAATAAGAGCAACAGTATTGTGAGTTACAACTAATTCCTTGTCGCCTGATATTGTTATAGTCTAAATTAATAATGGTTTAAATGTTGGCAGAAGGCCAGCATTATGGAGGACAGGGTAAGTTGATTACATCAACCCCAGTACTCAACTGGTACATATATAATCAACTCCGAGAGGATAAAAGGCAATGTCGATCCCGGTGGTATTTGATCTCAGAATGTACAATCAGAAGAAATACTGTTAAGTTCTTTTTCCGGAGCAGTAATTATTCTGCCAGCTCACCGCCCTAGCTTGAAATATTAATAATAGTAGTTACTAATGTAGGCACAAGGCCAGTAATTTTGAGTGGAGAGAATTAGTCGATCTAGTCGATCGTTCCAAAAGGATGGAACGAAAAGTTGATTTCGGCAAGAATCGAACTCAGAATATATAGCTTCTGACCGAACACTAAAGAGTCTGAGGCGCTAACTATTCGACGTATTCACCACCTCGAATAGTTGTTTGAAATTTAGGCAAAAGACTAGAAATTATAAGAAGAGGAGGATTAGTCGATTACATCAACTCCCAGTTGGATGAAGATTAAAGCTGACTTCGGTAAGATTTGAGCTCAGAACGTAAATTACTTGAAGAAATACCGTAAGGAAGTTTGGCCTTTCTTTTTTACGATTCTACAAACTCACCATCCTTGATGATGAGTTCTACCATAAGCATATTCAGTACACATATTCAGTGGTGGGGAAAAATCAATTAAATCGACTCCAGTACTTGTCAAATATTTATTTGATTCACCTTGAAAGGACTAAAGTAAAATGGATGCCTGTGGGATTTGAACTCAAAGCATAAAGAGAACGTAACTGAATAACGTAGAACATGTTATACAGCGTTCGACCGATTCTGCCAGAATAGTAACAACAGTATGTGCGTGTGTGTGTGTGTGTGTGTGTGTGTGTGTGTGTGTATGTGCGTGTGCGTGCGTGCGTGCGATGAATTCCCAACTGCGAGCCTGTCTCTTCCCACTTCTTCATTATATATACATATAAATATATGTCTGGCTCTTTATTGTCATGTCTGTTCCCGCAGAAACTCATGCGCTTCTTCGTGATTCGTTACACACACGCATGCGCACATGCGTATGCGTGTCAGTATGTGGTTGTAGAGTGAGGATGTCAGAGTAAGTTAGATAATAAGACAAAAACTTATACATGTATGCATGCTTACACACATATCTAGATATCTATAGATCTTTTCGTACAATCTATGTAGCCATCATTCTTTGCACATATATCATTCAGTGTACTTTTATAATTATCTATTCAAGACCATTTCGGTTGATAAATGGTCCACATGGCAGCTCTCCTTAATCAGACGTATGGCACGAAGGTAGCGAATCAAACATGTTACTGCAATTCACAGGTCCAGTACACCCGCATTTACAAAAGTAATAAATCTAGCGTTTCAGGTTTGACCATCGTTATAAACAACTATGACAATGTTATATTTATCAAGGACTTGATGTCCTGAAGATCTAGAATCTAGAACATTCTTGACGCCATTTTACTTCATTCTTCTCTTTACATTTTTATTATGTATGTATCTAATCTGAGATAAAATTAATGATTAGATTCAACACATAGGAAGATAATACCCAATTTGCCAAGCCTACTAGGTAGCTACCATAGTTACATATAGTCGCCGTCCAATTCAATGTTCCCTTCAATTGTACAATGACATTGAACCTTCTATGAGGAAGAAACAGTTCTGGCTTTGCCACGGACTTAGGGGCTAATCGATAACACTAACAAAGCAACGCAAAAGCTCCTTCATGGTTGGAAGAAACAGCTACCACTCTATAAACTTTGAACACTACTGTTTTTGGATAAGACCCAAACCAATAATATTTTCAATCCGATGTATAAATTTATGAAATGTCATTAGAGCATACACTGAAAATATATCGTAAAGTCTCTGCCCCTACTTTATTTCTTTCTGCTGTCTAATATAGTATTTGTTGTATGGTATGATCATAAACAAACTGCCATTTTCAGCGTACAGTCTAGCTGTTCACTTCAGTATAGCACATTGGCATTGTATTCTCTATGTTTCTGCTATTAAAATTTCACCCCTCTCCTTTCGATGTTCCTATACATAAAATACATGTATACAAACATAATACATATCTTCATATACACTGCCACATAGACGCACTTTTGAACAATATAGTTGTGTGCATCTGTATACAGTACAAAGCACACGTATATAGACAATATTTATACGTGCAAATACACAAAAGCAATACACACACACACACACACACACACACACACACACACACACACACATATATATATACAGACACTGTTACATACAAATACATACACATCTAAAATAGACACACACACACATGTGCTTGTGCGTGCGTGTGAAGCAGAATGCAACCGTGTGTGTACACATGTGTGTTTGTGAATAAGTGAGTAAATGTGCGTATAAACATAGAATGTTTTACATTCTCATACATACATTTTCATGTATTCTCTTATCCAGCTCGTATTGAAGTCTGCAACGCACAAACCTAAGTGGAGCGCTGGTCTTAGAATTTATATCCACCATTAGATCCTGATATTTATCGATATGCCTCCGGGGCATTACAGTGCACAGGCATTCGCCGAATACCGCTATGTTCACGCATACACAATGTGACGTATGCATGCGCATCAATACACACACACATTCACAATTGCATACATGCTGCTCCCTCTCTTTCTCTGTATAATATCTATGTGTACGTAGGTACGTTACGTACATACATATATATGTATATAAGTACTTGCATATATATGTGTGTGTCTATGTGTGTGTGTACGTATGTATGTTTACATTGGAATACAGAATTATAAGGATCAATAGTGTATAAGGAAGACGAGATATAAGAGGGGGAAGAGACGATAAAATAGTGTGCACGTTATTTACATTTGGTTCTGATTCTATTTTAATTACATGGATACTTCAAGATCTCAGTCATCCCTGTACTCAATCAAGAAATAGTGACATACATTTACGAACACGAACGCACGCACTTACTCTTTCAAATGCGTACAAATACGCACATACATACATGCAAATATATGTATGTGTATTCATCTCTATAGATATACACACACACATATATACAAACATACATGCGTACATACATACATACATACATACATACACACATACACAGATATATATATATATATATATATATATATGTGTGTGTGTGTGTGTGTGTGTGTGTGTGTGTGTGTGTGTGTGTATGTATATATATATATAATGTATATGGCTATGTGAATATATGAGTACACACATACACATATAAACATATACGTATAAATGCATGCACACACACATGTAAATACATACATAGATATGCAGATTCATATGTATATAAATGTGTACACATATATTTACATAAACGTACATGCATACGCATACATAAATGCAGATATATATATATATATATATATATATATATTCACATGCACGTCTAAAAACATACACTCACACATACATATACATATAAACACACTTACACTATTTTACAATGTATAGCAGACAGTTCTTGCGAATGATCTCAGTCGCAACACAGCAGATTTTCTAAGATTTTGCTCGCTCGTTGCTCAACTCTTTTCCACGGCACACCAAGGTCGATATTCTCTTCCCGCTCTTTCTCTCACACGCACACACTTGCACACATGCGTACATACACTCACTCACACTGAGTCGGCTAATGGGTATCAGGATCAGAAATTACTATTGTTATTAACTTTATAGTCAAGGTGGTGAGCGGGACAAATCGTTAAGCAAGCCGGACAACATGTATTTCGTCCGTCTGCACGTTCTGTGTTCAATTTCCGGCAAAGTCACCTTTGCCTTTCACTCTTCCGGAGTCGATGTAATAAGTACCAGTTGAGCACTGGGGTCGATGTAATTGACTTACTTCTTCCTCCAAACTTGCTCGACTCGTACCAAAATTTGAAACCAATACTACCGTAGTAGTTTCAGAAAAAGCACTATTTACATACTTTCATTGCCGGATATTCTTATTGTCTCCGTTACGAGGTCCTTAAATTTGTGTATTTTCGCCATTTCATTTATTTATTGATACACACACACACACACACACACACACACACACACACACACACACACACACACACACACACACACACACACACACACACACACACACACACATATATATATATATATATATTATAGTGTGTTGGGACGACTGATAGTTCAGTTGACGGGCACTTTTACTCAAAGAGTCCTTCACAACTTTATCTAAGCGATTCACCTTAATCTCTGTCTGTGTGGAATAGAATAGCCCAAAGTGTGCTTGTTTTACCATTCCCACAGGCTTTCATTTTTGATTTTTATCAGCATCAGCATCAGCATCACCACTTTTCTGTTGGTACACCACCAGGAGCTTGAGTGTACCTTTCCGTTATGAGTTTCAACCACACCCACGACATTTAACAGAATATGAAACAAAATTAAACTCTTCTAGAAATTTGAGGTTATAAGTCAGTTATGAATGTGCGTGTGTGTGTAAGTGTGTAATTGTGTGTGTGTGTGTGCGCGCGCACAGACAATAT
>NC_142928.1:28867553-28870053 GCF_046866305.1 Octopus bimaculoides
TCGACTTACTCCCTATCGTCAAAATTGCTGGCCTTTTACCAAAATCAGAATGATTTCTGGTGTGTGTTCTTTTTATACGCCCAGTGACAGGCTGTGTTTTTTTTTATGCTTACGCTTAGGTTAGTCCGGATGAAGCAGATCTTTTATCATGGTCATTCTTTTATTCAAACAAGCCTATGATCGCACATCGAATTCGGTGATGATCCCCCATTAATTGCTGATCCTTCCTTGAATGAATACATATACCACGGCACGGCTGGAATGTGCAATTTCTCAGTTGGAGAGGTTGGGTATTAATTCTGCACACAAACCTCTGGTTTTCTCTTGATGATATCCAATGTGTCTGTTCCCCGCAAGTGAGAACATAAAAGATGGCAGCGAGGCTTTGCGTTCGTGTGGGGTTGATATTACTTCTCCTCCAAGCAGTCTTCAGTTGCTTTGGAACTGTTTCCCCCCACCCCACCCCTCAAAACAGACATAATGTCTACTGGTACAATTTAGCCAGACTTATTCAGCATTATATCACTAACATACAGTTTATTTGTGATATACGCATTTTCCATTGAATTTTTTTCTTCTTCTTAATTAAAGAAATTTTAACTATGCTTAATTGACTTTGCAAAAGAGCAATTTTTGAAAACGATTATTTAACTCACCTTCATCCGCCCCAGCTCTATATTCTAGAGGAGAAAAAGCAGTTAAACGCAGGAATGGAAGACACTAGAATAGATAATACTAGTCATTCTATTTTTGTTCTGCGTTCCGGTATGTTAAGGCCAATTGCTGAAACACTGTCAGTCATATAAATATTGATTTATTATGTCAAAACCAAAGTAACTAAAGTGTGAGTTTCCCTCTCACTAACACACAAATAGAGTGAGAGATAGATAGATAGATAGATAGATAGATAGATAGATAGATAGATAGATAGATAGATAGATAGAAAGCATACATTTTGCTTGCTTTGTCTTGGAAATGAAGAAAAAAATATATATAGATAGATAGAGATACTATTCATATTTATGAATGGACTAACACATTGGCATATTATGAATATATGTGTATTATGTGTGTGTGCGAGTGTCTGTGTGTGTATGTGTGTGTGTGTGTGTATTGGCACAACTATACGTGATACATACACATATGTATACATCTATATATTTCCCTGTGTGTGTATTTTGATCGTGTGTTGTGTGAATGTTTTGATACTTTATATGTGTGAATACGTGTGTCCATGCGCTGGCTGGTTTGTATACAAAAATATATCTATATTTACGCACGGTTGACCATGGCAAAGAGAAACAGACATCCAGCTGTTGTGTAAAGACCTATATGCTTTCTCTCTCTTTTTCATTTCACCTTTATTCATACACGCACACTCTGCTTTTCTCCGTCACTTGTCCATCTCTCCCTCGCTTTCCTCCATACTATTTCCCCACTTTTTTCACGCCCCACCACATCATTCTGGTCATTTTTATTTATTTATATATTTATTTATTTTTGCATCAACAATAAACCATAACTGACAAAAAGGCATTTTATTTTGTCATTCACTGTTGTCGCGAAAGAAACCTTTCACACCAACAAAACCATCATAAAAAAAAACAACTAAAAACAACAAAAAAATCCTACAGAAATATAAAGCAAAACAAAGAACACTTGCTATGCTTTAGTTTGGTCTTCTAATACCTTTTTGTTTTTTCCTTTTTGTGTTTATTTCATATGATTTTTTTCGTCGTTTTTGTTATTGTTGTTATCTGTTGTTTGATTTCATCTGTTGCGGAACTTCAAAGACACATCAGAGTTAGTTACCTATGTAAACAACCATGTAAAAGATTATATCAGATTTGTATCACATTTCTTGGTGTCTTTCCTTCTTTCTTCTTTGGTAATGAACTATTCAGTCAGCTTTTGAACTAACCTCACACACACACACGCACACACGCGCGCGCGCGTTCACTGATAGGTGGCAGATTCGCTAAAGCGTCAGATCTTGAGCCATTTACAAATGTCCCTTTAGGCTCATAGTTCAAATCTCGGCTAAGTTGACTTTGTTATTTTTACTTAAATCGTGGACGAGTACTAAAGTACTGGAGACTTGTTTTGCAAGATTCCTGATGTGAAATCATGTATTGAAACAGATATTATATTTCGGGATGGTCATTGGCAAGAAGAAGAAAATGACCATCACGAAATATAACTTTTAAACTAGGTTCTTAATCATGGCCGCGAAGTGAAAAACTAGTGCAATTTCTAAATCTCTTATATTAAATTTTCCTTCTTTCTGTTGTGTTGACGCCCCCAGACGAAGAAGTAGGATCTCCCAAGACATATAAATGGAGGTAGTCTGGCCGTGGTAAGAATGTTGAGCAGCAGTCGAGTAGCAGTTGTGTAGCGGTTGAATAGAGATAGCAGTAACTTTGAGACATAACAGTCGCGACGAAGATTCGCAGCTCACACAACCACTATGTAGTACTGCGATATAACATTCTTACGACCC
>NC_142928.1:28880053-28902553 GCF_046866305.1 Octopus bimaculoides
TCCTACATATATTTCACCACTGCAGTTATTTGGAACTCGGTATTGGATGTTCCAAGTGTATTTGGATGCCTATGCACAATCAACAGAATGCAATGAAGTGTTTCACTGTTGATCCATAACGGTTAGCGGTTTTCAAAATGCACTTGGAAAAGATTCACTGCTGAGTTCCAAATAACAAGTGGTGAAACATACGTAGGATCTCAATATTTATCTTAATTTTTCACTACATAGGCTCTGTATGTCACAGCTAATAACACTGCTGAATACAGTGGTCGATTAAATATTGTACTGGAAGCACTCACACATCTAAGTGTACACATAAGATTGTATATATATATATATATATATATATATATATATATATATATATAAATTGTAAATCCCCAAAATAACAACAAAACTACAAAGGATTCCGCGGTACACGTGTTTCAAGCTCCATGTGTGTATAATTTACAATGTAAAGCTATCCTCAGCCGCAAAATTATTTCTCTCCCAGGACGTTATACCTCCTCGGCGTTGAAGTAGGAAGAAAGGTGTGATGTAAGAGGTGAAGATCCTTTCGGTATTCTGTATAGTACTATACCTCGTATAATTCTGCACCCACATGTGTGTCTCTTCTTTTCAATCATATTTTTAATAAGAAATTGAGGCACGTTGTCCACGAATTGTTTGGTTTAGCTTTCTTCAATATGATGGATTCAGTATAGAATATTTATTTCCCTCAAACATATCTTTAATCCAATATTTCCTCGCTATTATTTATAGATTTATCTACTTTGAGTTTAGCCGTTAAAAACGAATTATATTTATTTTTCTCAACTGGTTAATTTTAAGTTTCCCTCAAATTCTCTCTTATTTTCATTCACTCTCTCTCCCTTTTTACCTCGCTATTAAATTTTCCAAGAGTCTCA
The DNA here is from genome assembly GCF_046866305.1 of Octopus bimaculoides. Classification (NCBI taxonomy): domain Eukaryota; kingdom Metazoa; phylum Mollusca; class Cephalopoda; order Octopoda; family Octopodidae; genus Octopus; species Octopus bimaculoides. The sequence goes on from NC_142928.1 coordinate 28,880,965, forward strand.
TTTTCCATCACTTTGTTTTCATTTTTAATATTTATTTGTTATTATTTTTGCTTTGTTTACATACCTATTTTTTTCTGTCTGTCTCTCGCTAGGTTCAGATATTGATGATGACGTCGATCTGGATAGCAGTTTAGACAACACAGGCAACGTATCAGACAGAGATTTCAGCATGGATGGAGATAACAGTCGGGATAGTAAAGAAAATGTCGGTCCGCCTTGCCTAGGTAATAACAGTATTATGAACAATACCTGCAACACTAACAGCAATTCGTCGATGGCGCCCAATTCCGTTTCGTCCAACATTGGCAGCCCAGACGATGTGAAAGACGATACAATTATTAACTTTTCAAACAGTGTTGATAGTCTTTCAAATTCGGGGACATTACCCATAAACAAAAATAACAACAGCAATGCTAATGGGACCACGAACATTATTACTAATAACATCACGAACAAAAACAATAACACAGTCAAGGACAACAGCAAAGACTCTACGAACATTTCAGCAGATCACTCCGAAAGCAACATGGGTGCTAAACGACGGGGACCACGTACGACCATCAAAGCGAAACAATTAGAAACACTAAAAGCGGCTTTCGCTGCCACCCCTAAGCCAACACGGCATATAAGGGAACAACTGGCACAAGAAACGGGGTTGAACATGCGTGTTATTCAGGTGAGGAACATTTATTTTATTAAACATGTATTGGCAACATTTCTGTTTTTTAGGTTCGACCAAGAAACAAAGTTTGCTTCTGTAAGTGTGAACAAAACATTGTCGAGTAAATCGACTCATTTGGTATATTACAGGTATTTTATATGATGTATGACATGAGAAGGAACAGAATTTAGATTGTGATTAATTCTCATGACGGGATAAAACTACAAATGTGATCTGTCTTTCCAAAATTTGCCTTCACCCACACCTCTACACCTGTGAGAACGAAGCTAGGAGAATAAAGCCATGGGTAGTTTTAAGTTTGTTGGTGAATTGGTACAATTGTCAGTCCATGGGAGGAAAATGGCTTGCGACATTTTGATCCAGTTTTTATGTTCTGAGTTCAAATCTAGTCAGAGTGAGCTTTGCATTTCGAGATAGATAAAACGAGGTACCAGCTACATGCTAAGGTCGGTGATGGTAGTAACTAATCCTCTTGCTTCGAAATTACTGGATTCCTGTAGTTCAGTAAAAAACAACAGTAAGTAATTGTTCCAAATTTTGTCAAAGTGCTAGTAAGTTTGGAGGAGGGGGAGTCAATTGCATCAGGCCTAATCCTTGACTGTTACTTTATTTTATCAACCTCGATGGGATCAAAGACAAAGTTGACCTCGGCAGGATTTGAATTCATGAGTCGGAAGAACTGCCACTAGATAATGATTATCACAATATCGTGCGACTTCAAATTGAGCTGAGGTCCAATTTACTTGTTTTTCATCGCCCATAAAGTACTAAACTCGTGCTGGAATAATTCCAGTTATATACTTACTACTTCTTCTTGGTCATTTTGATTAAGTTAGAAATCAAGAACCTTGCATTACTTTACGTCCTGAGCTAAATTTTATTTCTAATATAAACCCTGAGCTGCATTCATCCAGGGTCGATAAAATAAGAACCACTGAATTACGCATACTTGATACATATTATATGTACACCAGAGATATTAGATGAATATGTCTGATATTAGAACTCAAAATTCAAATTATATATAAAGATAAACGTTATATATTTAAGTGTTCAATCAATTCTATCAGCTCACTATGATTATAGACGTAAGAATTAAATATTTGTGGTCATATGTATAGAGTTTTTAAGAGCAGAATACACTATCTTATATGCAGTATTCATGATGATACGCGCTTAATAAATATTACATCCACAAATTCCTAAGTATGGTCTTGTTTCAGTTCAAATCTTGCAAGAGTCGATTAATATTTCATAATTTTGGAGCTTCCAAATGTTAAGTGTCAATACAATATCAATTTTGTGTCAAACCACCAATTCCAAAAGTTTTCAAAAAATAAGAGTTTCATGCTTTAACACACAAATACATCCACACATGGACTTCAGTACGTGTTATTCTATATATGTCTGAAGATATATGCGTACGCAAGCACACACACACACACTCTCATACAAATATGTATCCAAAACATAATAAACGTAAGTACGTATAAAGACATGGCTACTTAAATTTTATGTACTTGCTGATAACTACGGAGCTATATTATGTGTATAAATGCCTACATAATAAACACAAAGTTTTATACATAAACGGGCGTATATACATACCCATTTGTTTTTATAAATGTATGTGTTTGTAGTTTCGGTGTGTTTCGGTTTGGCCAGTGGTATGTATTTGAGTAACACAAAGACAAATGTATCAAACACCATGCAAAATTAATTCTCGATTTATTAAAATTATCGCTCGTCAGTCGAGACTAACCTCATATGAGAAGGGGAGAAAATATCGAAAATAAGAACTTCTCCAAAACTGACATGTCGTTAAAAAATGGGATAGAGGATAAGTGTGGATTTCTGTTTCTACCTTGATAGGCGTTCTCATGTAAGTATGCTCGCGTTTGTGCGCGCACGCGTGAATATGTGAATATGTAAATAGATGTTTGTATATAAGTAAATCTACGTGTGTGTATACACACACACACACACACACACACACACGCTCACACACATAGATATTGTTTCCTTCACATTTTAAAAACAAACATATATATAGCCCTACAATACCTATTGAATTCTTTTAAAACCGTTTGTTGGTTTTAGTCATTAAGGAAACATTAACATATGTATATATATATATATATATATATATATATATATATATATATATATATATATATATATATATATATATATATATATATATATATATATTTATATATATATATATATATCTATTTATATATATATATATATATATATATATATATATATATATATAAATAGATAGATAGATAGATAGATAGATAGATAGATAGATAGATAGATAGATAGATAGATAGATATCTCTATGTATATGTACACACACACACACAATCACACATTCATAAGCGAATATACACATACATGTTAGCTACCGGGTTCTGGATATCATAGGTGCAGAAGTTCCATTAAACACCAGGGGACTATTTTATGAAAGAAATAAGATATGAAAAGAGGGTGGGTTAAAAGAATGCAGGCATAACTTTAGGAAGTAGGAAAAAAATGGAAGGGAGAGATGTCAAGAAGGAAGCAAAGGAATATTAAATGGAAGGGGTAGAATACATACACCTCATTCAAGATCTATCCCTTGCCATCGTCACCCCATTCCCATGAAATAAGCCTCTTGGTACAGAGCTCTTAGATACACCGCAGTTGGTCTTAGTTTTATCAGCAAATATACATTTGCAAACATAGCGCTCAACGCAATGCACGGTGTCACTTCACTCAGAAGAAGACCTCGCATAAAATACTCACACACATACCAACATATCTTATACAAACACTGACACACTCTCACACGCACACACACAATTTTTGTACGCGTTTACATTCCTACACATAAGCACACACTTGCACAAAAACCATACATACACACATATTTATGATATGTATGTATATATATATATATATATATATATATATATATATGTAGTGTCCTTTGTTTATATAAATATATATATTTATCACTTTGCTTTCCAATATTTCTTGTGTGTGTATACAATACGACTTCTGGTTGTGCGTGCTTACATACATCAATGAAAGTGAATACATATGCTTATATGTGTGTGAAACTAAATTTGTGAATGTAACTTACTTGATCGAATACTCCAGCCTGTGACCGGTAAACTTACCTTTCGATTGTCCAACATTCATTTCGTAGTCCATTGGTATAATTATTTTCAATCTATGTACATTTCCTGTGTTTTGAGAGAGAGAGGAATGGTCTCTTATATCAAAGCTAGTATTTGACTGATACTCCTCTTTGCAGAGCTCGGAGATATGAAAAAGCAAAACTGACCGCGGAAAAAATTGAAACGTAAACGTAAAGAGCTGGAAAAAATATCGCACATTATTTTGTTCAGCTCTCCGATGAGTTTGCTTTTCAACTGTCCTTGATATTTAATAACGGTTTCAAGTTTTCATACATGGCCAGAAATTTTGATGGAAACGGCTAAGTCGATTACATCGACCCCAGCACTGAAGTACTTATTTTATCGACCCTAAAAGGTAAAGTCGACTACAGTGGAAATTGAACTTAAAATGTAAAGGCAGTTGAAATGCTGCTAAGCATTTTGTCCGGCGTGTTATCGATTCTCCTGGCTCACCGCCTTTCTTTAATATTCAAAAATAATAACGTGCTGCAAATGTTGAAACAATTTTAGGAGATGTTAGCCGACTACATCGATCCTAGAACTTGAATGGCACTTAATTTTCGTGACCCTGTTCTCACAGAAGTCGAAGGACATCGGTGCGATTTGAACTCATAGCTTAAATAACAGGAAAATATCTCGCAAAGTATTTGACTTAACGCTCTAAACATTCTGCCACTCCACTACCCTTAATAATTATTAATGATTATTATTATTGTCATTTCTTTTATTGGCCACAAGGGGTGATAATAATAATGAAGATATTGATATACGAGGGAGTTTAGTTTAACAATAGGCAGCAATAGTAACAAAAATTAAGTCCCTTGGTGAGATAGTTAATCCCTGAAGTGCCTGTATTGTATTTGGCATGTACCAACACTTGTCTCGCTGCACATGTACACACTTCTTCAGTTCTCACGCTCTCCAGAGCATTCATAAGTCAATACATTTGATCAAATGATGGTTATGGTTGGGTTGCATGAAGGATCTGGGCACAAACAAAGCTTGTATGCATTTACACACGCAGACGCAGACGCACACACACGCGCGCGAGTGTGGTGTTTGTGACTAAGTTTGTGTGAATGGAAATGGTTACATATTTATGTGAGTTTATACGCTGTTGTGCATACGTGATACTCATTTCTTATAAACATAGTTTTCTCTGCATGTCTTTGTGAATACAAGTATCTCATCGCATATCAGAATGTTTGTATATATGTATATTAGGATTAGATCCCCCCCTCTGTCTTTCTCTCTCTGTATACACACACACAAATTTGTGTATATGTATTCGTATGCATGTTGTCGTCTGCGCGTCTTTCTCTATGTTAACGGAATAAAGAGATTGTTTGTTCTAATAAAATATCAATATTTCTGTATACCATTGTGTTATTGATTTTATAAACCGTTTCTTAATTAGTCTTCAAGTGTATTTAGAAACCAAATTTAAGTGATATATTTGCATATATTGCTTGAGGGCTTATCTAGTTTCCGTGTCTGTGTGTTTGTATACACATTAATCTGCTGATCCGCATGTTTTATAAATATTTCGACACATCTCTCCTACACTTTCTTTCTAGTTAAGTATATTTCAACACACAGGATTTTGTACTTAAAAACTTCTCTGTCAAAACTAATATAGTGCATATTATCTCTAAAAAAAAGATAACTTCCAAGTTTCATCAGACACTCAGATAATATATTTAATAATATATCATCCGAAATTCCATTTTCCGAAAACATTTCTGCTTTTTAAAATCATCATTATTATTACTTCCGCCTTAGCGAAGGTGGAGGTACTGTTTTCAATCGTGTTTGTTTGTTTGTTTGTCCTTGGACAAGATATCTCAAGAACCGCTGGATGGATTCGAATGAAACTTTCAAGGATGTTTGGCTTCGTGGCTGGCACGAACTGATTAGATTTTGGGATCAATTTGATACCGGACACGGATTCTGGATTATTTTTCTTGTTCTTTTACTTAAATTTTCTGAGCAGTCGATTTCATTTTTAATATTCTCGTTTGTGAGGGCAGTTGAGTTTATTTCAGATATTCTCATTTTAAAAGTCATCTCTTGCTAATTGTTGAGAGGACGTTGGTGTTGCCTTGGCGGAGGTTGAGCTCTCTGAATGCTCTTGTTGTTGTTGTTGTTCTTCTTCTTCTTCTTCTTCTTCTTCTTCTTCTTCTTCTTCTTCTTCTTCTTCTTCTTCTTCTTCTTCTTCTTCTTCTTCTTCTTCTTCTTCTTCTTATTATTATTATTATTATTATTATTATTATTATTATTATTATTATTATTATTATTATTATTAAGGCAAGGAACTGGCAGAATCGCTACAACGCCTGGCGAGATGCTTTGCGGTATAGCGTCTGCTTGTACGTTCTAAGTTCAAATTCCGCCGAGGTTGACCTTGCCTTTCAACTTTTCGGGGTCGATCAATTAAGTACTAGTCACACACTGGAGTCGATGTAATCGATTAGCATCCCCGCTCAAAAAAAAAAAAAAAAATAATAATAATAATTGAGGCCTTGTGCTTCCAGTAAAAAGGATTATTATTATCATTTATAGTTGACTAAAATCCCAAACGAAGATCAAGTATCAATATCATTTCTCCTTCTAAAATACATCTCGCTGAAATATTGCTTTCAAACTTCAACACAAGGCCCGCAATTTCGGTGAAGCTGGTAAGTCGATAAAAGGCCAAGTTGACTTCGGCGGAAACGTTTCTGAAACACTGATTTGAAATTTTGGCAAAAGGCCAGCAATTTTTCGGGGGTAGGGTAAGCCAACTACCTTGACTCCATTGCTCTTCGTGTACTTATTTTATTGACCCTGGAGGATTAAAGGCAACGTCGACCCCGGTCGGAAGAAACTCTCTAAGCATTTTGTCCGACGCGGTAAAGATTCTGCCAGCTCGCTACCTTATTTCCCTGAAATATTAATGTATATTATTAAGACTATTTTTTCTGTCGTTCCCTTTCAACCACCAAAATATAAGGAGATTAAACACTATAGAAAAACACCACGTTGTCACGCACAATTATAAATCGATGCAAACTCTATGGATTCCTTAAATACTTCGTTGGATATATAATTTTATACTAATATTATTATGCATTGACTGGTGTTGCTTTCATTTCTATCAATCATAAATTTACTATTACTCTTAGTACTATTGTTAATAATAAAAAGAACATATTCTCTTATAAAAAGAACATATTCCCTCCATAGCACCACGATCCTCATCTTATACACACTCACACACACATATATATCTGTGTGTGTGTGTATTCCTTTTAATTTCATCCTTTATTCAAACATCACATTTCTGATCTGTTCCATCATTCTTTATTCTTTCTTTGATTGTTCTTTTTATGTTTTATCACTCTTCTAATATTGTTCTTTTTTTTCTCTTTTATTTACCTCTATTTCTATATTGTCCCTTGTTGACCTTTACAAACCTTATCACAACACACTTATTTGCCCCATAATTCTTGTTTATGTTCTTAACCTTTTAGATCTCTCGCACTTCAAGTGAAAAAAAAAAACAAAAAACAGTCTGTATTTTTTTCCAACACATCTTTACCAGCTTTCTTTTTTTTTCACCATCTTTACTCTTCCTTTCTCTACTCTCCTCATTCAATCCATCACTTACTCTCCTCTTTTACTGTCTGTTTCTCCACTTTTCACAGTGAATCCATGTCTTACTCTCTTCTCAGAATCTGCTTTTATCCACGTTTTCTTATCAATTCATTTCATTACACTCCTTCATTCTATACACTTATACGACCAATGCAAACGCTGACCGAAACACAAACGTACTTGCTGTTTGGATTTATGAACGAGAGAGAGAGAGAGAGAGACAATTACTCAGCATATACATTAGATCGACATTTGTCTTTTTTTTCTTTTTCTTGTTTCAGTCATAGGGATGCGGCTATGCTGGTGCATCGCTTTGTTTCTTTCTAGTTTAGTTGCTGTTGAAACCTGCTGCTATGCTCAGCTACTTCGTATAGTTACTCTCTTTTGATTTCCTTACGACTAATATACATTCATACATATACGCGTATATATATATATATATATATATATATATATATATATATATATATATATATATATATATATATATATATATATATAGAGAGAGAGAGAGAGAGAGAGAGAGAGAGAGAGAGAATATAAGTGTGTGTTTATCTATATATATACACACACACACACACTTATATACACTCTCATATATATATATATATATAAAGAGAGAGAGATGTACATATAGATTCAGTTATACGTATATATGGAATCATATATATACATGTATATATATATATTTATATAGGTATATATATATATTTGTGTGTGTATATATATATATATATATATATATATATATATATATATATATATATATATATATATATATAAAGAGAGAGAGATGTACATATAGATTCAGTTATACGTATATATGGAATCATATATATACATGTATATATATATATTTATATAGGTATATATATATATATTTGTGTGTGTATATATATATATATATTTGTGTATATATATATATATATATATATATATATATATATATATATATATATATATATATGCATCGGTGTGTGTGTATGTATGTGTGTGTGTGTGTGTTTGTGTGTATGTGTGTGTCAAAGTGTATCCTCTTCTAACGTCTCATTTCATCTAAAATAAAATAAACATAAAGAAGTCAAATAAATACATGAATAACACAGGAGAGAAAGAAAATGTCGATTCAATAGGATTGAATGCAGTTCTGACATTGAATTGTTCATGGTTCACTGGCTGCATAATACAGGTAAGAGGGGCATCTCCTACTCCACAGTATTTCCCTATTCAGCCGTGTCGTAGGCGTGTAAAGGTAGCAGAAGGCTTTAGACAGTTGGCTGAGCTTTTAACAATCATCTGTTGTATGTCAAGAAAAAAAGGGGAGGTGCGATTGCTCATTAACCATCGACTGAACAATATATACATATGTGTGTGTGTGTATGCAAACACACACACACACGCATATATATATATATATATATATATATATATATATATATATATATATATATATATATATATATATATATATATATATATGAGATTCAAACTTTCATACATGTAAAATCACGTATACCTTTATTACGAATGTGTATATATACAAACAAGATATTGTGTGTATGTGCGTGTCTGTGTGTGCGCGCGTGTGTATGAGCATGTAAATGTATGATTTGTAAAATTATGAATGGGGTGTGAGGTGATGTTTGTATATGGTCGTCTTTACGAAAAAAATGTGTACTCAATACATGATTCAGAGTTCATATTTATTTCTATACAACTGATGATGCACATTGCATACGAGTGCAGTTTTTCGTGTAATTCGTGTAATTAATACACGTACACTTACATACGCACGTTTGAATACACACACACATGTTTACATATATGCACTCACACAAATACATTTGTAGGGACAAACTAAAGAAAGTGTACTCAATAACATGCTACGTGCTAAATTATTTATTACATAATTTTAGTTGTACTAATGGTTTTGGAACACCACCAGGAAGGGAAGATTTTTCTGCGTGTATTCAACAGAAGCTTTATCTCCAAGATAAAACTTTTTGCAGCTTTCTGCAAAGAAGAAAAAGTACTCAATGCTGGTTGTCTCATCTAGATCTAGACCTATGCCTTGTAATGAACGTCATATATGTGTGTATCCATGGAAATGCATGAATTCAATAGATTTATACGTATACTTACACACACAAACACACACATATTCTAGAAAATACAATCCATATTATGGGATTATCATACGTAAATTTGAAAACACACTGCAACAACTGATTGTGGATGTGACATGTATTCTTCAAAATTATGTATATGTAGAAAGTTTTTGTGTGTGCGTGTGTATGTGTGTGGTGCGCACACTCATATATATATATATGGGTAGAATTCACAAAAAAAAAGACGAAGACAGGTGGCGTAGACAACAAACAGATGTATTAGTTTAACGCTCGGGAAGTGAAAAAGTTTCGAGCCTATGCTATTCCACACAAAGGGAATATATATATATATATATATATATATATATATATATATATATACAGTTAAAATAAGCCACAAATCACTGAAAAACTTGATAAATGCAAAGCTATACACAAAAACGAAACCAATAGTTAAAATGTGCGGACGTTGAAATTAAACTGTGGAAGCTGTCCCACCCTACTGGAAGGTTCGGAATTCCACTTCAATCAAGGAGAGATATTCACAATTGAGACCAATTTCTTTTGAGCATCCGGGAAGTTAATTTATGTTACAACTTGTTCAGGTTGAAAACATAACTATATAGGCCAAACCAGTGTGTCAATTAGAGAAAGTACTACTACTCTGCATAAGGAACAGATCCGTCATCAAAGGTATAAACAGATGCTTTTAGTGAACATATAGAGAGATGTGCAGGGAATCTCCAACCAAACTTCACGGTTTTCCCCATCTACCAGTGCAAAGAAACAATTTCTGTACAAGAATGATTAAATAATGAGAATATATTTATCGAAAAATACAAAACATGCCTAAATATGAACGCATAGCCAACTTTGGTTTCATTAAGTATTTTAATTTATGATCGCATATCCATTGCTACATATTTTATCTCAGTACTTTAACTCCTGGGTTTATGTAAATTTATTCCACCAAATAAATGTTCAATTACCTCCCCTGTCCCGAATGATAACAACCACCAATTATCCTTCCTTAGATTTTTCCACATTCTGATCCATTTACAAACTCTCATACAAGGACATGGACTAAAAACTCCTTGAATTATTTTAGTCGAATTAATCGATACCGGGACTTATTTTTTAAGCCTGGTACTTATTGTCTTTCGCCGAACCTCTAAGTTACGGGGACGTAAACACACCAACACCGGTTGTCAAGTGTTGTAAGGGTGTACAAACACAGATACAAAGACACACATACATAGATATGTATACATATATATACGACGGGTTTCTTTCAGTTTCCGTCTACCAAATCCACTCACAAGGCTTTGGTCGGCCCGTGGCTATAGTAGAAGACACTTGTCACGCAGTGGGACTGAATTTGAAACCATGTGGTTGGGAAGCGAGCTTCTTTCCACGTCATACATGATTCCATATTGGCGTATACTCATGCCTTTAGAAGTACGAGTTTCTTTTAGTGTACAGACATGAAAATAGCTATAACCTCATGTCTACATGTGTATGGTATGTAATTTATGCAACATTCACAAACTACCATACGAATGAGTTTTCAAATTTTTATGTATTGTAAGCGCCTGACACCAAGGATGATTTCCAGAACTTTTATGTGCTTACTCTGCAAAAAACTTTTACCATTTGCTTTATGCTTTGATGAGTATTTGATAGAAATGTGTAAGTCCATTGAGTAACTAGTATAGCATTCTCAGTTAATAATATATTTATATATATTCATTTTATTTTATACATTTACACATACTCTTATTTACATCTTGAATAGGCTGTCTCCCGTTTGTGAATTAAAACGCATCCACCGACATCTGTGTATGTGTGTGTGTGTGTGTGTGTGTGTGTGTGTGTGCGTGCGCGCGCGCATGAGTGTGTATATATGTGTAGGTCTGTTAAAAAGTAAATATACAAGGGAATACAATTGTAGGAGGAGCTTTAACTCATGTGGAATAATAAAAGGTTTGAAAATACAGAGTAAGTTAGCTGAGCGTAGATTATTTAAATGTGTATATACATACACACACACATATATATATATACACACACACACACACACACACACACATGCACACACATACACACACCCACCCACCCACACATATATATATAGTTATGGTGATGCAGTCACTCTGTTGCTTCTGCTAAATAGTAGTAAAGATATGTGTGTCTGTGTGTATGCATATATATATATATATATATATATATATATATATATATATATATATATATATATATATATAAACTTACAGTGAATTAATGAAGCAAGGGGGATAGTTGTTGAATTATATACCTACACACAAAAAGCATGTGTGTGTGTGTGTGGATGCGTGCGTGCGTGCGCGCGCGTGTGTGTATGTGTGTATAGACACAGAGAGGCGTGTATATTATGGGTAAGTAATATTCAACAGCTATCCTAGTTGCTTCATTAGTTCACTTTAATTCTATTTACTATTGTCCCAAAAGTTCTACATTTTGACACCTTTGTTGTTGTTGTTTATTCGTTATATTTATTATTACTAGCATTGTCGTTGTTATTACTAACGCCCAATATTTATTTTTATATTCATTTGTTTATTTTTTTTTTTTTTTTTTTTCCTTCTTAGATTTTCATCTTTTCTGAATCTAACTTTTCCATCACAATGTTCCTCTTTTTTCGTCACATACTGATAATTGCATATAAACTCACTCTGTAACACAGACACACACACAGACACACACAGACACACACACAGAAACATACATACACGAAATATATACACAGAGATACAATAAAATATATTAACAGAGAAGCAATCAAATCTTGCGTATATAGACATAGTTTTATATGCACTTTCCTTAACGCTTACACATGCAGCTGATACATACACTTAATAAGTCCATACATATTACACACTAGCACAGACACACAAGCATAGACATAGATGATTGTGGTTGTGACATACCGCCCGCTCAAATATATTGACACCCACGAGCCAACTCGGTAATCTCTACGTGGTCACTCAATATGTTGGAAATAACAGCCAAAGTTTCCTTCAACCCAGACCAGATTTTCTCTGAAAACTTGAGTTAGGATAATATGACCCTGGCTATCCTGCTCACAGAACATATGTTTGATGGTCACAGTGGGATTTCCTTTGATCCTGTGTGTACTTGATCAAGGTTAACCTGGGGCTAAATGAAAATGTATGTACACAAGCGCACATGTCCAGACCACCCCTCTTTCTCTCTCTCTCTTTCTCTTTCTCTCTCTCTTTCTCTTTCTCTCTGCCTCACACAAACATTTATAACGACTTCCTTGTTTTTCTTTTTTATTCATATTTCGGTAAACACATTTGTACAAATGGAACTATAGGTAGCGATTTGGCAGTGTCGTTAGAGCATCGGATACAAGGCTTCACAATGCTTCGCAGTAATGATTAGACTCACTGCATCCTGAGTTCATATCCTCCCGAAGTTAATCTGTCTTTCATCCTTTCGGGGTTGATTAAAGAAAAGAAACCCATTATATTAATCTATAGAATTGTATATTGCATGCCATGCAGTATGTGTTCTGGTACTTTGATTTTTAATTTCAAATCTTATCATGGCCTACTTTGGCAGCAGACTTAATCCACAGCCTTTTTAAGACCGCCACCTGACATCTTGGGGACTTTTCACAATCCATTCTCTTGCGAACATTCCAGCAAGATCTCTGGTTTGAGGACACTTTCCTCTGGTTCACCAGTCTCAGAAAGCCTGTAAAAGATTATGCACTCTAACTTTACTCTTGACCAAAAGCTTAAAAATGTACGCTTAGAAGACGGATATATTGGATAATGTAATCTTAGATTAAGTATATAAGTAAAAAACGAAATGATCTATAAAAACACAAGCATGTCTGACTAATTGTACTAAGATGCTATCATGAATATGCATAGATTGTTGAATAATGTAGCCAAAGGTATACGAGGTAAGAGACGGCCAATGGTGGAAAACAATTGATCATTGGTCTGTTCAGTTAGAACTACATGTAAACTAAACAATAAAAAGAATCTTCGACAGACCAATATTATAATTAGGTTGGGAGTGTAGTGGAATACCAGCCTTATGTGTCTTTTAATCAAAATTATTTTTAAAAATGTTAAGTGCCTTTCCGAAAGACACTAATAATTCGACGGAGTTTAAATGGAATAAGCCACTGGATTTTGGATCAGCGGAAACTAATGATGGTTTGTGCCAGTAATTAGTGAGTAAAAACAGATCACATGCCGTAACAATTTGATTTACGTGACAAAGAGTAAAAGTCTAAAATTCAGTTGGTTTTCTTCTTCCGCAAGTGATGGTTTCTGATGGCACTAAATATAATATAACAGTACGACCATAATGTATAACTTTCTTCCAAAGGCTAGTGTCAGATACGTTAGACTTATCGTCTTTCTCGCTACAAGCCAAATTTTTCCACTAATTAATTATATATGCCGAAATGACTTGAGCTGTGAATTAAAACGAAACGGCAGTTTAAAATATATGCTTCTCCTTTTATTGTAAACATTGATCTCAAATTTTAGCACAAGGCCAGCAAGTTCGGAGGGAAAGAGTAAGTCGATTACATCACCTCCCCCTCACACCAGTATTTAACAGGTACTTATTTTATCAACCAAGAATGGATGAACTGATGAATTGTATTGTCGACTCCGGTGGGATTTGAGCACAAAATGTAAAGACGGACGAAATGCCGCTAAGCATTTTTTTCCGGCGTGCTAACGATTCCGCTAGCTCGTCACTTTCGTTGTAAATATTGCCCACAGTCTTTTAAGTTCAGCTACTAAAGCATAAAAATTGCATGGTTCATTAAGAGATCAAGCTGATCTCGATAGATACATACATACACACACACACACATACACACACACACACACACGCACACACGCACACACACACACACACACACACACACACACACACACACACACACACACACATATATATATACAGCTACAAGCCATTGAACGCAGACAGAAAATATGTAAGAGAATCCAGAAGTTATGCATGCTGTAGTTGCATATACGCGCATATAGATATGGAAGTATATGTATCTGTAGGAATACGAGTACTTGTATGTCACGTATACGTATGACAATACTTTAAGAAATATACAAAGCTACACTTACTATTCCACTTGTGCTTGCACACACGCATCTGAGCGCATACATATGCATATACATGCATGTTTACATGTATTGAGGCATACATACACACACGTCCACCCTGTTAAAGTTTACATTCACCATCGAGAAATCGGATTGAGGAAATCAGATAACACACATTTTCGTATAATATATATGTATATATACTTGTATACATGCACTTATATATACATACGAAACACAGATGCATACTAGCACACCAACAAACAAACACATGCGTATATATTAAATACAGAGATAATATAAACTGTATCGATTAGGCAGGAACTAACCTCTCGAAAGAGAGGACCCTGTCTTTGAAATAACTTAACTGACTGGCTGGCTAGTTGTTTTAGCGGAAATAGACTATTCACGTCGATTGTCCATTTCACTTGTGGTAACTTCCCAAGAAAAAAATGAATAGCAGCACGAAGAGAAAGCAACAGAAAACGCGAAATTCGTTTCAAGCATTATTTCCGTTCCTGTCATCAAGGAATGATTGCAAAAATCCTTCAATTACATATTGTTCTTGTATATTTTTTTGTCTTTGGTAATATATATATATATATATATATATATATATGGGTATTTCCTGCCAGACCATCTGTGATCAGTAAACTCCTATAAATTATCTCCTCCTTTCTTTTAAGCAACAAATTCATAGAAATATGTGTGTGTGTGTGTGTGTGTGTGTGTGTGCGCGCGCGTGTGTGTGTATGTATGTATTTATATGAACCGTTATAAAGTTCGTGTATTTTTATGGTTTTCTGCGCGAAAATATCAAAGGTATCCCCATTAAAAAGCAAGTAAGTGTGTGAATGTGTATGTGTGTGTGCGTAAGTGTGTGTGCCTGTGTGTGTGTGTGCGTATGCATGTGTGCATGTGTATGTGTGCCTCTGTGTGTATGTATGTGTGTGTGCCTGTATGCGCGTGTGCCTGTATGCGTGTGTGCCTGCGTTATATGTGCCTGTGTGTGTGTGTGCGTGAGCATGTGGTAAAATATACTATTAATCTGACACTTCCACCTCGGCTTCACGTCCACGAAAGATCCCCACCGAATACACTCGAATTAACATCCGGCATCAAACAATTCTATGGATTTAACGATATCCGTACTAAAAAAAATGATTAATAAAACAACGTACGCTCAGACCACAAACATGTGCACACGAGCACACACACACACACACACACACACACACACACACACACACACACACACAGACACACACACACACACACACACACACACACACACACACACACACGTTATACCGGTATTTTAAATATGAATATATAAGAACTTATAAAAGCTGGTAGAGCCGAGTGATTAAAAAGTATGTTCTGTAACTAGGTAGTCCCGAGTCTGCTTCTAGATCATTTGAGAAAGTCTGCTTAATTCTAGCCTTTAAGATGACAAATTCTTTGTTATCTCAAAGATGGAAACTATGCTTAAAGCCATCACATATCGTTCATACAGGTGTATGTATTTATATATGCATTTTGAAAAATGCCTCTTCCTTTTGAATTTAATATAAGCACCGATGTAGAAACAGTGAAGACAAATACAACCTCCGATTGCTTTCTTGTTGCTTCAAATGTACATTGAAAATATGTCTTACCTTACGTATCTTAACTAATTTACAATGTACTCGTATTATTTTTACATTCTTTTCGAGAGTGCTTCGGCTTGTTGCATCTAATATTTTGTACTTTATGTTATGTATTATATAATAAAAGGTGTCTGACTATCCTGTCTACTTTCTATATGTAAAGATAGCCAAGAACGCCTATTTCTATGTGGGATGTGGTCTGAGAGAGATTTGCTTGATATTTCTAGCAGAATGCGTAACTACATACAGGCTCACTCTTGATTATTGCGTGACGTTACCAAGCCCAAATCCGCTATTATTTCGAAATTTTCCAGCCGTAACCACCCAATACATCGAGTAGTATATTATTCAATGTGTTCTTCATTTCTTTACATCATTGAAGTTAAGATTTGTTTGCTATTTCTACAAGTCGAATGACCTTACAATAGCTCTCCTCGACCCATGTTATATTCCGTCTAAGAAATCATATTTCAATGATTAGCCTCACGTGTAATCGCACGATATCAATAAAGGGTTCTTCTGCTTTAGAGTGAAAGAGGGGACGGATCTTGTCTCTATATAGTTACTTGGCCTGCAAGAAATAGCAGTCATATCCCACATTGTTGTCTTCATAGAAGAAAGAACATATCTGATAATCTCGTCCAAGAAACACTATATCTCAAATATTTTAAATGGCTAGTCACTGATGGATCATCCTTGATCAATACTGACCTTGGTTCAGTACTGATATTGGATCAGTACTAACCTTGGATCAGTACTGACCTTGGATCAGTACTGACCTTGGGCTAGTACTGACCTTGGATCAGTACTGATCTTTGACTCAACACTAGAGATAACACACCGCCAAAAATACTCTTAAATTGTATACACAACACAACCGGCGAATACATATAACATTATTTATAGATTATATACTTATGCATTTGATTCTCATGAATCAACCGGAAGATACAGAAAAATAACGTGTCTAGTACACGACGCTTTGAGATTGAACGTATGGCCTCGTGTTTCCGAAGAAAACCTTTTAACTATTCAGCCATATTACGCCTATTGTTGCCAGAATAGCTTGGTAAAAGCAGAAAGGAGGGGGAGATAATCCAAATGATGGGCTATTGCCATGGCTACTACTACTACTACTACTACTGTTATTAGCAAAATGCTTTTCCATTCTGTAACAATCACCATAATCATGACTATCGACATAAGGACCACTTTTGCTATTCTCCTAAGAATAGTGAGGGGAAAAAAATTAAACAAAAAAACATAATGATATGAACCATATCAGTAACAACATCGATCCACCAACACCGTTGTCAACAACCACAACGACGACAACAATAACAATAATGATAGCTGCAGCACTGACAGTGACACCACAACCACTACCACCACCACCACCAACAATAACAATGTGTATAAAAATAAGAAAATAAAAATAATTAAGATTATAAAAATGAGGCCAAGATTGCTACTGCGACGACCTCAACTGCTGCTTGGAATTGCATGAACAAGAACAATATTAATAATAAAATTAATAATAATAATAATTATTATTATTATACGATGGTAATATTAACGATAATATTTATTCGTCAAAACAATAACAAAATACCCAAAGAATAAATACGTAAACAAAAGGAAAAAAAAAGAAGAAGTGAATAGAGCGAAGAAAAAGGAAAGCAAAGTTGTAACTTGAAAAGTCGAACTGTGATTTTGAATGGTCCTTGATAAAAAGAATACCCCAGGTTTGCGACAAAAGAGTTTCTCACCCGACCACCAACACGACACCACTAACAACAACATCAACCTTATCACACACTCTTTCAGCCTTTCTCTTCTCTTTATCTTGTCTCTCCTATTCTCTCTTTCTATTTTTCGTACTCTCTAGTTTCTTTTTCTTTCTATCATTCAAATCAGAAAGCTGACATGAAAACGAAAATTTGACAAGTGCTAAAGCTTTTGAACACTTCAATCTTTCTTTTTTTTCTTTTTTTTTTACTTTCTTTCTTCTCTTGATAAGGCGACAACCCGACTTTTTTCTTAAGTTTACCGAATAGCTGTGTGTGGCATATATTCTTTTCATATTTGACGTTTATATATTTATATATATATATATATATATATTTATATATGTGTGTGTGTGTGTGCGTGTGTGTGCGTGTACGTCCGCGTGTGTGTTTTTGCTTATATATATATATATACATACATATATATATAT
Organism: Octopus bimaculoides; assembly: GCF_046866305.1. NCBI lineage: Eukaryota > Metazoa > Mollusca > Cephalopoda > Octopoda > Octopodidae > Octopus > Octopus bimaculoides. The sequence continues at coordinate 28,899,602 of NC_142928.1, forward strand.
ATATATATATATATATACGTTTCTGTTTATACAGGTGAGCATTTGTGCGTGCGTGCGTGCGTGTGTATGTGTTTAAGGAAGAAATAACTCTTTTTATTCTTAAGAGTATATATATATTTTTTATACACAAGGGCGAAAATACGGTATTTAGGGTTAAGATTTTACATTAGTTTTTTCAAAAACCATTATTACATCCACACACACAAACATATATATATACATATATGTGTGTGTGTGTATTAACATGTGTGTGTATTATATATCTTTCAATTATATATACACACACACAGTTATATGTGCTAAGCTATATGTATATTTGTCAGGTATTCATTCATATATCACAGTCTACATTTATTCTCTGATTCTTTTAAATACTTAATCCATACTGCTGCACCCCGTCTCTAGATTTCTTTCTTCCCTTCTGTACAGAGATATATGCATAGTTAACACATTACAACACATACAGATAAAAAGTGGAAAAACAGGTAACAAGCAACACTAGGATGGTTCATTCCGCTTTCCTTACATTTTCTTGTTTTAATATATGCTTTCATACGAATTCGAAAAGTCGAGATCTGATACATATAGCTTGAAGCTAATTTTTCTTCCTACACCACGATCCCTGGATCTTACACACACACACACACACACACACACACACACACACACACACACACACACACACACACACACATATATATGTATATATATATATATATATATATATATATATATATATATATATATATATAATAGGATTAATGTAATGTAATATAAAGCTGAAGCAAATTAACACCAAATATACAGTGCGCGTGTTTTTATTGGCTAAACTGGCAATATGACCATCCCCAAGTACAACAACATATATATATATATATATATATATATATATATATATACACGATACCTGTAAATAAATATTCTAGAGAATATTAATAAAGATGGGTTTATGTACGCACACACATGGTTCCTCTCTCTACACACAGATGCAGGTATATCGCACGAATCATTAAGCCACAATCGGACCGACATAATGCAGGCAATCATACATACATGCATTCGAGCATACACATTTAAATACTTACATATACATATAATTACATCTATATTCTATGCGCTTTTGTAATACACACACTAAATTCAGAAATACATCGATTATAGGACTATATAGATTTTGTTTTGCTTTGTTTCTTTTGACTCTGGTTTCAACATTTTCCATCCACTTCTTTCTTTAGCTTTTGTTTCACGTGTCACAACAAATATGGTCCGTAAGGCAGGCAGCTTAGCTTGTTTCAAAAAAAGCAAGCTTGTTTGTGTGACCTGAACATCAACCGTTACCAGCATTGCTTTCTTACAGCCACTAGAACCATTGCTACAGATACCACTATTAACTACTACTACCACTACTGCTGCTGCTGCTGCTACTACCTGTCAATGCCATTCCTCAATGAAAATCCACTTAACTCTAGCTTTGTCAAATAGTTGAACGCATGAAGAGCCAATGCTATCTTATATCGATGAACACACACACATGCGCGCGCGTGTGTGTGTGTGTGCCAGATTAAATACAATTCAAATTGGTCTGAATCGGTAAAACTTGGAATATTTTGAAAAAAGCGAAAGAACGAACACTGTGAAACTGGTGTGCGAAATAGAAAATCCAAAGTTTCCGAAAGAATTCTTCATTTTAACGATGACAGCAAAGAAATAAAAGGGAGAGAAAGTTTCACGCCTTGAAAAGGACTCTCTCCGAAACATTGGATAATTCACTCTCCACAAAATTTCACTGCACACTTTGTGTGTGTGTGTGTGTACGCGCGTGCGTGCGCGTGTAGCTAATCAAATATACTTTGAAACAGATTATCTATATTTATGCTAACTTTAAACGTATTATTACAATCAGTAAGAAATATTCATATATTACATTTCTAATTTAGTTTCAAATTATCATTTTTCATGTAATATTTATCATGTTTTGCACTATTAGCTTTGCTATTTGCCTTATCGAATAATTATATGTAGTGGTCTGTTACTATCTTTTGTTGATGTTATGAAGAGGATGTAGCTCCATAGCTGAAGTCATGAGTTAAATAAAGCTTAACGCTTCCAAGAGTTGTGTACTGTTAAGCATTTCCTGTTTATTTTGGCAGCCATCAGTGTTGTTCAAATGATAAACCTGTTGATCCATCATTTCTCTGTGCTATAAGAGATTGCAGCAAATGGTGAACTTTCAGTATGATATACATACAAGCATTCTTCGAAATAATAAACACACTTGAAGCTATGACATCATCGGTGTACATTTTGCTGAGAGAAGAGAGATCAAGGGAGAAATACTCAGGTAGAGGGAATGAATAAGATAGATTAAGAGAATGAGAGACAAACACAAAACACAAAGATGAATAGATGAATAACCATTCATGAAAGTTATGCTTTTAAGCTGTAGCAGGTAGCACAAAAATTATATCTTTTACATGTGTATCATTACCATCATATCTCCGTTCGCAGAAAGCAATCCTCTTAGCACAACTCAACACCTGTCTCATTTCTCACCAAGAAACGGAACTTCCCCTTCAATGACATTCCGATTCTCACTTCTATTTCACTCTTTAAGGCATCTGAGGCTTTCGGCATATTATATCCATGCGGGGTTCTAGCAAAGCATTCTGTTTCTACGAAATATTTGTAATAATGAAAGGATATAACATGTTCAGTAAGTGTGAGTAAAGTGCCAGAACAGTAGAAGCGAAAAATAAAAATATAAATGTATAAAATAGGAAAAAAAGAGGTTAGATAGTACAAACGATCTATTCGCGATATATTTACTCCCGTATCTGCAATAAAATATACGATTCAAATACAACTTGCTTTTCTCTACATTTAAGGCGGGGAGTCACGTGATATGGTTTCAAACTGTGGTTCCCATTCTGACAAAAGTATGTGCAAGCAGTT
>NC_142928.1:28920053-28937553 GCF_046866305.1 Octopus bimaculoides
TTATTTCTATAATTTATTTATTGATATCTTCCAACAGAGATGGATGCCACCAGTTTCCTTTGACTTTTAATATTATTCAGGTCTTCTAATTTCTTTGAATACAAATACATTTTCATTTCCAATATTTTAGTCTGTATAAATATTCTATTTTAACTACTTCCTGTCAATCTAACCACCGTAATTTCTGTAGTCGATATTCCTCCCTACTTTCAAACGTCAGATACGATATACGTTATAAAAAGGCGGCGAGCTGGCAGAATCAATAGCACGCCGGGCGAAATGCTTAGCGGTATTTCGTCTGCCGCTACGGTCTGGGTTCAAATTCCGCCGATGTCGACTTTGCCTTTCATCTTTTCGGGGTCGATAAATTAAGTACCAGTTGCGTCCTGAAATCGACTGGCCCCTCCCCCTAAATTTCGGGCCTTGTGCCTAGAGTAGAAAAGAATATTAAGAGATTCTACCAGAAGGATTGTTTTTCCTTGCCCTTCCAAACGAGAATTCAACAGTTAAGCAAATCATTTCATTTTACCCATTATGAAAGTAATTATAATTAATAATCATAGCTTGGTTCACTACATTAAGATTGTAAGCATCAAATTTACGGTTTATTCTCAAGGAGTAGACATACCTAGGTATCGTCTACCCCAGGCATTCATCTTCAGTTTCATTCGTATGAATTTCACTACATTTCACACTTCATTTCGCCACATACACATCGTTATCATATGCAGTATATTGCACACTTTTCCATGTAAGACATGTATATAAATCACTATAAACCCATGTAAAGAAACCGCAAAGTGTCAAATGGTATATTCTGGTTTACAGTTTCTTGCCTCGCATCTTCAAGTGCCCGCCTTGTAGAATATAGTATGAAGTACCAGCATGTGTATTGCAGGAACACACACACGCACACGCGCACAAATACACGTGTGTGTGTGTGTGTGTGTGTGTGTGTGTGTGTTGCCGCATGTATCTTTGTGGTTCACTGGTAATATATGTGGTTATGTGTCAAAACCATATTCATTTCAGTTCTTTAAGAGCTTAAACTATGGCACTAACGGTCGTGTTGGAGGCTTTTGGGAGGCTTATTTTCTCACACTTAGTCACACATACGTGATACCCTCAGATACTAATTGAACATATATATATATATATATATATATATATATATATATATATATATATATATACATACATACATATGTGCATATATATATATATATATATGCATATATATACACAAGTGCCCATACACACTTATATATATATATATATATATATATATATATATATATATATATATATAAATATATATATTCATGAACATATATATATGTATGCATGCATATAAAAATATTTACATGCGTTGTGTGTGTGTGTGTGTGTGTGTGTGTGTGTGTGTGTGTGCCGAAAGAAGAAACTGCAATTTGTTTCAGGTAGTAGTTTCAATTCAGACTGCATAAGGTGAGTAAGGAAAAACTTACTGTTAATTACATATCATTATTTTCTCTTCTACTGTTTCCTAATTTGAGATGAATGTGCAGTTAAGATTGATCATTTCAAGAATTTAAAAACAAGATTTTTATTTATTTATTTAATTATTTATTTATTTATTATTTACTTTTTATTTGCTGTTCAGTATAAAATTTTTTTACTGATTACGATAAATGTTTAACGAACACCACTAATACGAATGCTAAAGAAAACAACACCCGAAATAACAAGAAATACTATACAAAAGGAGAGACGTCGAATAGAAATTAGCTTTGTATTCTATATATATCTTTCTTTCTCTGTCTGTCTGTCTCTCTCTTCTCATGTCTCTTTCTTTCCCTATACAAATACACATATAGATAGATAAAAGAAATCAAAAAATCGAATAAAGCAATTTAAATAATTAAAAAAACCACGAACAAAAGGCCAACGGATGCTCACAGTTAATATTATTATGTGACGCTCAAAAAAGGAAAGTGCGCATGCACACACACACACACACACACACACACACACACAGACAGACACACACATACACACACACACACACACACACAGATGGTGTGCTCCAGCATGGCTGCAACTCTCGCGCTGAAACTAGTAAAAAAAGTACAACTCATGCAAACAAAACATGTATATATATATTTTTTGTTATATTGCAGGTTTGGTTTCAAAACCGACGCTCGAAAGAAAGGCGGATGAAACAGTTAAGCGCGCTCGGAGCGCGAAGGCACTTTTTTAGAAATCCACGACGCATGCGTGCTCTTAGACCAGGTTTAGGACATCCGGATATGGATGACGGCGGGGATATGATTGGTGGCGGTGGATTTGGCTACTTCTCAGGTGAGACGCCGAAACATATTTCTTACATTTCTCTTCCACATATTAAACTATGATACTTCATCACTTTCTTCTTTTCCTTTATGTATCTCTCGCTCTTCCGCTTCTTTCGTTATCTCCGCTCTACACCCGCTTTATATATATATATATATGTATATATATATATATGTATATATATATATATATATATATATATATATATATATATATATATATATATATATATATATATATATATATATATATATATATATATATATGAATGTGTAATATTCTATACATGCAATGATATATAGAATAAAAATACACAAGGAAGTACGAATATAAATATTAAAACTTATTATCAGTTTGTTATTGATATTTCTGTTGTGTCTGGGGAGAATCATTTTCTTATTGTGCCTTAAAATTTAACTCACTCACCTTAAAATTTCCACCTATTTCTTATTTTTAATTTCCTAAAATTTTCGTTGCGTCTTGCAACCTTTTCAATAGTCTTGACTCTTGAAAAGGTTGCAAGACGCAACGAAAATTTTAGGAAAATAAAAATAAGAAATGAGTGGAAATTTTAACGGTGAGTGTTAAATTTTAAGGCACAATAAGAAAATGACTCTCCCCAGACACAACAGAATATGCTTCAACACACGAAATCACTTAAAAAATCTTGCAAACCAAATCCACAAACGAAATATTGATATTTCTATTTTATGTGTATTTCCCTTATATGCTGTTGCATGTGTATTATTTTGGAAAGCATTTTTCCATTGTACTAAGTATTCTGGGTGTATTTGTCAATTCCCACAGGATATATTGAAAGATATATATCTATATCTATATATATATATATATATAGATATAGATATAGATATATACGTGTGAGTGTGTGTGTTTTAATTGTTTGTATTCATTGAGCCCTATTGTATGCTATGCTACGATGGGGAAATGTTAAGGGTAATCCATTGAGTTCATATATGTCATATTGCCACATAATGTCACACACAAACGCTGACGTGTGTATATATACTTGCTTATACATCTATTTGTTTATCTGTTGATCATTCTATTTTTCTTCTCTATCACTTTTTCATTTCTTTTCTTTTCAAATGTTTTGTCTTATAAACAAAGACAAATGAATCATGCCTCTACCTTCTGCTTTTGTTTTGTGTTTCCGTTTCAAAAATTATGCAAATATACATAACGCATACGCACACACGCACACACAAATACACAAACACACACATATTCGATAATTAACTTTAAAGCTACTGGCACTTTCATGCGTGAGGCGTTCGTGTGATTGCATGAGTGTACATATGTATACATATACTTGTGTGTTTGTGCTTCCTGTCTCATATACAAAATCTCTGTCGAGATCAGCAGCCATCCTTCAGTTTCGATATAATTAAATAGCAGAAGCATACAGACATGACCGAGTAGTTAAAACGATTGCTTCGCCATCAAAAGGTTCCGGTTCCAATCCCACATTCTGTCATCTTGGTTGGACATCTGTTATTTTTGTTTTAAAAATAGTCTTGGTTCAACTGAAGTCTTGTCGGTGATATTGAGTCGGCAGAAAACGCATGGAATGATATAGTTGCATGGGATGTACAGTAAGTGAAATGTCCAGCCTGTCACATATTCTGTCATGCTGATTCAACCCAAGAATTCCGTTAAAGGTTCAAACTTCTACTAATTGAATTATAATGTAAGTTATTGAGCATTTCACCGACACATGCCCCGTCAAATTACTGAATAACATATATAAACGTTACAAGAAAGATGTGTGATCGAAACTGTGACGACGTTAGTTGCTATCAAAAGTACCACGTGCCTGTTACTCAGCTAGTTTACTCTTAATTTGGTAATTTTAAAACTTGCTGAGATAATTCTCTCACATCAAATATGACTGACATGTATTTCAAAATCAGAAGAATCTTCATTGATTCTGTGACTTAGTTCCAACGGAGTACGTACCTTTTACGAATAGTAAAAGTTATTTTACATTTACGTTTGTGAAGACTAGCAAATCTCGTTGAAAATCGATCAGAAAAAATATATATAGCGTCTGGATCGTTGCGAAAAAGTTGTAAAGATTACAAAACAAAGCAGCAATCTTTTCAAGGAATGACATGAAAATTGTGTAAGCGTACTTTGACTTAACTATATTCAGTATAACCTCCTTTATTTATGATCCAATCGGTTATCCGAACAAAATACTCTGCGCTTGTTATGCTCGAATGCTGAAAACTAATCGTACGAAGTATCTGCTATCATGGTCATTCAGATCGGAAATGATAGTGGGTGAAGCTCCAACAGTTTTGGCTTAAAAGAACCCAGCGGGATGCCAACGCAAAAAAATCGTAATAGTACTTGTTGATTTTCCCATGCAAGTCGACGGAGTCCCCGATCTTGAAACTCTCTTTTGTATACCCGACAGTTATTCATCTTAAACACCAATATAGTTACCCGTCTCGATGTTGGCTCGTAGAGCCACAAATTCGTAAGGGAAATATTTTAATCAATGGAATTTATTTCCATATGTGATTGCTTACTATATTTCAGCGACCATAGTTTAAATTTGTCGAAGGCCGGAAATAAATACACGAAAAGGATTATTATTATTATTATTATTATTATTATTATTATTATTATTATTATTATTATTATTATTAAAATTAAAAGAAGAGTGCCATTTGTTATCTAGTGAACGATATTTCGACATCTCGTGTGTCTTCAACTGGTTCAAAAAATAAATTTGTCAATCTACTTCATTTTGGTTAATATAGAAAGGATTGAGGTAACTCCTCCTGAAGATATAGAGTCAAAATTAAAAGAAGAGTGCCATTTGTTATCTAGTGAACGATATTTCGACATCTCGTGTGTCTTCAACTGGTTCAAAAAATAAATTTGTCAATCTACTTCATTTTGGTTAATATAGAAAGGATTGAGGTAACTCCTCCTGAAGATATAGAGTCAAAATTAAAAGAAGAGTGCCATTTGTTAACCAAAATGAAGTAGATTGACAAATTTATTTTTTGAACCAGTTGAAGACACACGAGATGTCGAAATATCGTTCACTAGATAACAAATGGCACTCTTCTTTTAATTTTGACTCTATATCTTCAGGAGGAGTTACCTCAATCCTTTCTATATTATTATTATTATTATTATTATTATTATTATTATTATTATTATTATTATTATTATTATTATTATTATCAACATCATCATCATTATTATTATTATTGAGTGAGAGAGCAGTGCATGCCATCAAAGTGACACTGGGGTAAAATATACGAAGCCCAATATACCCATCATGACTACCCGTCTGATAAGGGTACACCAGGCACATGCATCACAACCATATGTGCGCGACATGGTGATCTCATATCAAAATAAACAGCGCATGACCTCGCAGATGGGGCCTAGTTAGAATTTTCTTCAGGTCGAGTAGTTCAACCCGCTCAAAAAGTCCCTGAATAAGGGATTTTAAGGATGTTGAACGAAACACCCATGTCTCCAGCGGTGAATTATCCAAGCCCCAAATAATTCCTCTCAACACATGGCTATGATGCTCCCCTACTACATCTGCTGGTGATCAGGGATGCACATATCGTCAGCCATTAAGGGACATGCTCAACTGGTGAAGGTGAAGCAACTGACAAGCAAATCTCTGGTATTGAGCAGAATATTCGTTGTAGCCCATCTTCTATACCGAGACAAAACAATGTTCTATTATTATATTTCATCTTTCATCGAGGTTGACTGTGCCATTCATCTTTTCGGGATCGATGAAATTAGTACCAGTTGAGTACTGGGGGCGATGTAATCGATTGTCCCTCTGCCTCTAAAATTCCACTTTTTGTGCATATAGTAGAAAAGATTATTATTATTTCTCGGCGCTTCAACATTTCTGTCAACTTATCTGAAATTGCTGGAAGGTAACATGCAAAGTAACATAGATTTCTTTAAAAAAAGAATATCTAAAACTAAATGAAAGAAAACAACAAAACGACAACAATATCAGCAATAAAACAAACAAAATTTTGCGAAGTCTCACTAACCAAAATACATAAAATCAAAAGACCAAAAGCAGGTGGTGGTTTGAACAATTTCAATGGCGTTTTGTAACTAGAATTTTACCCCTTTCTTTCGTTCTTTCCATTTTCGGTTTGACACAACTAAATGTTGTTTTAATTGTATTCGACAAATGACATTGTCTGTAAGATGCTTTTTTTTTCTACATTTATTCTACTATTTTTTTTTTTATTGTTTATATGTTTCTCGTTTTCTTCTTCTGAGATCGGAAGTTGTTGTAAACTTTTCTCGAAAACGAAAACAACATTTCTGTCGTTTTGGAAAAGAAAATTGCATGGCATACAAAACAAATGTGTTCACACACACAGACACACACATACACACACACACACATATATATATAAGCATATACAAGGCCTGTAGTGCTTTACTTTTCAAATATCCATTTATGTATTATGCACGTGTACATGTATGTATTTTGTCTATTTTCTCTGCTACCTTTTCTCTGTCTGTCTGTCTCTCTCTCTGTCTTTCAGTCTGTCTGTATGACATGGATTCCTTATGTGTGGATATGTGTATATAAATATAATATTTCCATATATTTGTTAGTCTTAATACTTGATTTTCGCTATAGATATGTAAATCCTCAAGGTTCCCCCAACAAAACACTTATCAACGTGCTAATAGTTTCTTATAAATGGAAAGAAAGGAAATACAACTCTTTATTAAATTCAAGGAAAATGGGTAAGAGTTGTGATTTCCACTATATTTTAGCACTCAAACAGAATCCTTAGAGTTTAAGGTAGAGTTCTTAAAACTTATGGTTCAGATGCAAACTTTCATTCTTCTGGAGTTTATAATGTGCCAATCAATTGCAGAAGTTGGTCGATTTTAATCGAGTGATCTTCATTCGCAAAATTGCTGCTCTTGTGCCTGAATAAAAATTTATTTTGGGCAATGGATCCTCCGAATCATTAAAACGTGGGAAAAACACCTTATAGTATCTCTTTTTCGGTTCTTTACGCTGTGAGTTCAAATTTCACGAAGGCCAACATTTTGCCTTTGTTTTATCCCGCCAGGATCGATAAAATAGGATATATATCAAGTATTCATTTTGATGTCGATGTAATCGACCAAACGTTTCCTCGCATAATTGCTGGCCTTCTATCTAATTTCGAAAATACTACTACTACTACTACTACTACTACTACTACTACTACTACTACCACCACCACCACCACTGCTACTACTACTACCATCACCACCACCACCACCACTACTACTACAACTACTACTACTACTACTACTACTACCACCACCACCACCACCACCACCACCACTACTACTACTACTACTACTACTACTACTACTACTACTACTACTGCTGCTGCTGCTGCTGCTGCTGCCGCCACCACCACTGCTTCTTCTACTACTACTTGTATTAGTAGCAGATATAATTTCTTGCTCCTGACATCGTAGTTATCTATCTAATCTTTCTACATTCATCACACTAAGTTCATTGATTTATACAAACACTCGTGTAGTATTCACAGCGCGCTAGTTTGTTTGTTTACTTCGCTAGTACTTTATTTATTTATTCAATAATTATGGCAACGTCGTGGTAGAATTAGTTGGAACATCGGGGAAGAAAAATGCCTTGTATATATCTTCAGGTTTTTAGATATTGACTTCATTACCTATCGAGGTAAAGTTACCCTATCATCCTTGCAGAGGTCGATAAAATATGTACCTTGTACTACTTGTTTAGTACCGGAGGCTATTTCGTCGAGTAAACTCCTTCCCCTCAAAAATTGTTGATTTTGTTGTTTAAATTAGGAACTATTAATTATTTATGAATATTTTTAAGATTAATTAATTTCATATATTTTTGTCAGCATTTTTCTCTTCTGCGCTATTTCGACTGAGGCAAACAGCTATAAGGAACAAATTTACACTTTGTATTTCGTTTTATTAATAATGCAAGAATATGTTCTACATAAAACCAGATAACAAATTTGGTGTTCACGTAATGTAACGAGTCATGAAATAAGAATTAACATCTTGTCATTAGTTTAATTTTCAATTCTGATTATAAAACGCAGGGATGTCTATTAGTACGTCATTGTCTGGCAAAACTGTTACAAATTATCCTTCGCTGATGAGATCTAATAAAACCATAACATGTTCAAGAGTTATCCTTAAACTGCCAAATATTAAATTCACTCCTCTGTTTCGTTGCACATATTGAGTTTTTAATAAACTTAACTAAATCGAACTTCCTATACTTCAGTTTTTATCTTTTACCTTTTACTTGTGTCAATCATTGGGCTGCAGCAATGCCGAGGCACATTCTTAAACAGTTTAGACGATTAAATCGAACCTAGTACTTATTTTATAAGCCTGGTACTTATTCTAATGGTGTATTTCGCAGAATCGCTAAGTTACGAGAACGTAAACAAACCAACACCGGTTGTCTAGCAGTGGTGGGTTGGGCTTTTTTCAGTTTCCGCCTGCCAAATCCAGTCCCACAGCTTTGGCCGGCGCAATGTTATAACAGAAGACACTTACCCAAGGTGCTACGCAATGACACTGAACCGAGAACCATGTGGTTGGGAAACAAATTTCTTACCACACAGCCACGGGTGTAGAATTTATCGTAATCATATTTTTACCTCCCAATAACGATTGTAATTTGATTAACTGAGAAAAGATTAACCCATTACGTTTGGTATGTTGAGTTAGCAGAAATCTGGACAATGGTTTTGAATAGTTTACTCCCCAACTCAAAGTAGGCAGCTTACAAGAAGAGGGAAAAAAGAAATTTATTGTGAAGGAACTTATAAAGATTTGTATAACGTACTCAAACACACACACAGAGAAGAGAGAAGGAGAGAGAGAGAGAGAGAGAGAGAGAGAGAGAGAGAGAGAGAGAGAGAAAGAGAGAGAGAGTCAGAGAGAGAGAGAGAGAGAGAGAGAGAGAGAGAGAGAGAGAGAGAGAGAGAGAGAGAGATTATCTAAAAATATATGTAAAATGGAATAGATTCGGCGTCCTAAGGAGATACGAGTTCTGATGTTCCAGAGTGGAGCTTGCACTGGCGAGTAGGCAATTCTTGAATGTACAGAAAGGAAAGATAGAATGTTTACAAAGTATATAGAAAGTATGTGGAAGAATGTATTGAAATAGATTGTTTATAGCTAGTCGAAATACTGTATTGACAGGTTCTTCGCATTATCTATGTACCACTCTCTCTCTCTCCCACTTTTTCTCTTTATATATACATATGTATTTTCTGTGTGCGTGTGTGTCTATGGATCTATAATAGAAGGAAGTTTATGAATCTCAGGAGGAAGATCTTAGTTTATCTCAGCAAGATATGTAAGCACAGATTGTACACAAAACGTAGTCGGTGCTATGACTCTATGTCTATATGAATTAAGCAAACGCGAAAGAATAGCCCTTAAATATACCTGATATATGTGTGTGCTTGTGTGTAGTACAGATATGCATATACAACGCATTATATGTATATATATATATATATATATATATATATATATATATATGTATATATATATATATATGTATGTATGTATACGCGTGTAAACACAAACAACGTATGTAGTGAGAATGATAATGTATATATTCACGTGTATACACACACAGACACACACACATGCTGAATATGTTTATTATACATAAAAATATGACGGTGTTTGAACAACATTAGTCATTTTTATTCATCCGTACATGTATGCTAGCGCGTTCATGCATTTTGCGTGTTAAAGACCGTCCACTGGGTTTTAATAAAGCTTTAATGGAATATTGCACCGGTATTCACTGTTCCCCCGATTGAGGGAATGTGCTGAATAGAATAACCTATTTAAGGCAACTAAACATGTTCTTGCGTACTAAGAATTTTTCTTCATTGCCCATACCCCTATAATATTCAGATAATTTTGAGTATGGTATGTTATATATTATATAGATATACGAATTATATATACAGGGGTGTGCAAATATGTATGCATGTTTGTATGTATGCTGGTATGTATATGTGGATGTGCTTTATTATTCACTGTTACTTCCTTACCAAAACGAAAGAGCCAGTTTCTAAACGAGAAGCAAAGCTCGTTCATCAGAGTTCAAACAGGCAGTCGTGTATGTGTGTATTAAACGTTTATGTATTTCGTATTTAAAATTTAGCCTCGCATTTGGAAACGATGAATTATCTTCTCCCCAAATCAAACAGCAGAATTAATGTCAATACAAGATCAACTGAAAGTTGAACGAGCCAAATTATTCAGATGCGGTTTCTCTCTAAAATCTTGGCCGAATGATGACAAATGATGTTAGTCTTCAACCAAAATCATTAGATGACGTCAAATATAAATAATTTAAATATTTGAAAGCAAAGAAGGCATTATGTAGACTTTCAATTTATGCATAGATAGATAGGTTTGATAATTAAAAACATACATTACATACACACACACATCGATAGATAGAAAGATACATTAGTATTGATCTTTTTTAATAGTAAATAATAAGAAAAGATAAATAACAAACAATAGAACGTGGATAAATTCCAATTGAAATTCAACGGCAGATGGACAGACTGATAGAATATTATAGATCTATCTAAATAGATAGTTGTGGATACGTGGTTTTATATATATATATATATATATATATATATATATACACACACATAATATGAAGATAGAGAGAAAGAGACAGAAAGGCAAACAGAGACAGAGAATAAGTAGTGAGATAACAACTTTATTCGGTGGCCAATGAAGGAAGAAAGACCGAAACGTGGAATAGGGGAATATGAGAAAGCACAATCTCCTTCTTCCCCGTTTCCCTCATGTTCTGAATATTAAGCTTTCCACATTTGTTTGATAATCAGCACAGATCGAACTCTTGATAAACACATGCCGATATTCTGTCTTTGAAAGAGCTATAAAGGAGGAAAGGAACAAAGAAAAAGAAATCAGCAAAAAAATATCTAAAAAAAAGTAAATGAAAAAAATTGAAAAAAAAATGGCTGCTTTCTTCTTCCAAATCCGCTTGTAAACTACAAAGCCACAATTTTTTTATGGATCTTTCTATTGTATTTGGCCATGAGGGAATATTTGAGGGACGGGAATACCGTGTGGGAGAGTGTACGAGTGGTGATGAAGTGATGGGAAAGACAAAAATACAAAAATTATAAATAAATACATAGAAAGAAAAACCTAAAAATCAGTCGATCTTCAGTAAATACAATATGGCGGCCAGATTTAGTTCGTTGTTGTTGTTTTTTAGTTAACAAAGTTGTAACAGTGGTTAGATAGAAATCTATTTCGAGTGTAGAATAAATAATCTCGGCCCCAGAAAACCGTGATTAACTCAAGACATGGGGTTAAATAAAGAAGAAATACGATTTCAATATATAGTCTGGTGAATTCTGTTCACTATTCAAAATGTGCTTTTCCTTTAGATATTTCTCTCCTTCTCTCTCCCTCTCTCTCTCTCTCTCTCTCTCTCTCTCTCTCTTTCTCTCTCTATCCATCTCTCTCTCTCTCTATCTCTCTCTCTCTCTGTTAAACTTTTTATCTGCCTATCACTCAAATCCCTCACATTTTGCATTTGGCTCCACACTATCTCTCCCTCTCTCCCTCTCTCTCTATCTATCTATTTATCTATATCTCTCTCTCTCTGTTAAACTTTTTATCTGCCTATCACTCAAATCCCTCACATTTTGCATTTGGCTCCATACTATCTCTCTCTCTCTCTCCCTCTCTCCCTCTCTCTCTCTTTCTCTCTTTCTCTTTCTCTCCCTCTCTTTCTTAATGATCTTCTCTTTATCTTTCCGCTGCTGTTCTCAAACATTTCATCTCTATCATTCTAATCCATTCGCATCATTCTTTATTCTTCTTTATCCCCCACCACCACCCTTTCTCAGCAATATTTTTTATCTCTCTATCATTGTAAACTTCACTCTCTTTCTCCTCTCTCTCGCTCTCTATCTTTACATCTCTCTGTTAATCTCTCTCTCCCTCTCTCTCTCTCTCCCACTCTCTCTCTTTCTTTCTCTCCCTTCATTTTATCGCTTTGTCCCTCAAATCCTCTATCGATCTTTCTTTGCATCATCTCTCTCTCTCTCTCTCTCCATCTCCCTTTCATGAATGTTTTATCTCTCTATCATTGTAATCCTGCATCCAATATTTTCCCTTTATCACTTTCTGTATGTCCCTCCCACTCTGTCTGTCTGTCTGTCTGACTGCCTCTCACTCTCTCTCTCTCTCTCTCACACACACACACACACTTTCTCATGCGCACGCACCCTCACACGTTCTCATTTTCTTAAACTCCTTACTTCTCAATCACTTTAATATTTCTCTAACTTCACTTTTACTACCACCATTCAATCCATTGTATTTACAAATATATTTGTTCTTTCTATATCAGGATACTTAACTTATTATTTCGATTTAAAATTTGTTTAAACATTCACTAAATATGTATCTCTCTCTCACTCTCTCTCTCACTCTCTCTCTCACTCTCTCTCTATCTGCCTATCTATCTATATCTTAAACATAGGCACACAAATATATTTAGAGCGATGCACACACACACACTCACCATATTCTATGTACATATATACACATGTATATATATATATTTGTATGCGCTTTTGTATGCAAACTATTAAAATAAGTTGCACACAAATAAACTTAAAGATTACAGTCTGCGCCCGAGTCTCACTAGACATGCATATGTCCATATATTTATGTGTATGTGCAGTTATGCATTATGTATATCCGATGAAGGGATATAATAAATATCCTTGAAACAGCTGTAAGACATTCTATTTATAAATGTTCTATATTATACACAGCCTTGGTCTTTTATCTCATTACGAAAAGTAAATCCTTATCTATATATATATATATATATAATTTTACTTTCTTCTATTAGTTTTACTAATAGCACTACTACCATGTTGGAGCACAACTTTCATACGCATAAGTTAATCGTAATAAACCTTGTCAATATTTTAGTTCAATTTAGCGGATAGTTAAGACACACCCGATAAAAATATACATGTGTGTGTGCGTGTGTGTGTGTGTGTATGTGTGTGTGTGTGTGTGTGTATGTGTGCGTTTATATATATATAAATTTATGATGAGATTCCACATACTTTCAAGCATAATGTATCCGTTAGTCCCAGGGTAGATCAGAAATCATTTGGATATGTTGCCGCGAGGAAGGACCGAAGTTAATACCATCTAGTTATGAAGTTACGTTTTTATATATATGCTGTTATAGATGCACGCAAATTATGAACATCTCTGAACTTCTGCTTCATAAATTTATCGCATTTATACACCCACTTACAAATATGTAGATGTACCCTCAGTACACACACACACACACACACACACACACACATATGTGAATACATTTAGATACATGCCTATATTGGACGAACATTCGTGTGTTCGTATCCGGTCTCTCTCTCTCTCTCTCTCTCTCTCTCTCTTTATATATATACATATACATATATATATATATATATATATATATATATATATATATATATATATATATATATATATTGTATATGCATTTATGTATATATGTATACATATACAGATATACATGTTCGGATTTACGCACATATCTACCTTCAGATTTACAATGCATAAAACAAGCAGCTAACAAATAAAATATAAAACGATATAAAAAAATTACAGAAGACAAATGTAATAAATCCAAGACAAGCAACACAAAAATCACACATATACGTTAATAAGTCCTACGTATATAAACACAATACTATACAGTATGTACCTTAGAACAAGCTATACGCATCTATACAGTTTTACTTTAAGAGTCTTACAGACATACATGCACACACGCACACACACATAAACTCACATATACACACAACGCATATATCTTTATTTTCTTTTTTCACACCATATTGTTCATCTCCTCCCTGAGTGGGATTATTTAAAAACTAAACGTTTACCCCGAGTCTCTGGTTGTCCATGTTTACATTTCTACGTCCTACTTGTGTATAAGATGCCTCTTCACACTGTATAAGCGTATTTCGCCAAGTTCGCTGTAGTTGTTGAAATATACTGCTTTTTCTTGTCAAACCTACACCATTCAAAAAAACGTATGTATGCGCATGTGTATGTGTGTGTATGTGTTTTCTTTTTCTTTTTCGTTTACAGTCTTTATCTAATATTTTTCTCTCCCTTTCAGCTCTCTCACTCTCTCTCTTTCTCACTTCCTCTCGTTCTGTACAAATCTTTCAAACAGAACTTCTGTCTTTCACCCTTATCTCTCCCTCACTGTCTCTCCAAATCTTTCTACTATTTTTAAATATCCATAGCTATTCAATCTAGCTATTATTTCCTACTGCCTCTCTCTCTCTCTCTCTCTCTCTCTCTCTCTCTCTCTCTCTCTCTCTCTCTCTCTCTCTCTCTCCCGCTCCCTCTCTCTTTATGTGTCTCTCTCTCGCGCTCTCTCTTTCCCTCCCTCTTTCCATTTCACACTCACATATACCTATAGATCTCTCTTTTGTTTTATTCTTTACATTTACCTTTAGTATATCTGTTTATACCTGCCTCGCTTTCTTCTCTCACCTAGTTCGCGCGCGCGTGTATGTGCTTTCGTGTGTTACGCTTCTGTGCGTGTGTATCTGTTAACATACACAGATATGTACAACTTTCCTCCTATCTTTCTTCTTTCCGTCTCTCTCTCATACATACTGACGGTAATGCGAGGGAAAAAGAAAAAAATTAAATTCCTATTCGGCATGGTCGCAAAATCGACTCGATGTTACGGTTATATGCCCCTTAAATCAGTGCTTCTCAAACTATCTGATGTGGCGTATCGGCAATGTGCCAGGGACCGGTAATATTTCTTAGTAATATTAATATATATTACTATATAAGATAAAAAAAAAACTGCCAACTTTTTATAATATACATATAAAAAGTTGGCAATTTTTTTTTTTATCTTATATTTATTTTGTAAACAAGTATAGGCGCAGGAGTGACTGTGTGGTAAGTAACTTGCTTACCAACTACATGGTTCCGGGTTCAGTCCCACTGCGTGGCATCTTGGGCAAATGTCTTCTACAATGACCTCGGGCCGACCAAAGCCTTGTGAGTGGAAACTGAAAGAAGACTGTCGTATATATGTATATACATATGTATGTGTGTGTGTATGTTTGTGTGTCTGTGTTTGTCCTCCCAACATCGCTCGACAACACATGGTGGTGTGTTTACGTCCCCGTAAACTAGCGGTTCGGCAAAAGAGACTGATAGAATAAGTACTAGACTTACAAAGAATAAGTCCTGGGGTCGATTTGCTCGACTAAAGGCGGTGCTCCAGCATGGCCGCAGTCAAATGACTGAAACAAGTAAAAGAGTAAAAGAGTAAAAGAGTAAATGATACAATATTACATAAGCATTTTACAAGCATTTTATAATGTTTCGTTCTTTTCCGGAAACTCGCCGCGAACCGGCAACTGATGGCTTGCGAACCGACACCGATCCACACGGACCACCGCTTTGAGTAGCCTTGCATTAAATCACGCTCCGTGGTCCTAAGTTAGAAAACACGCTGAATAATGCCGTTTCTAGATAAACAAGCAAAAGTGGATTGTCACGGCTGGAGCCCTTTTCATTATACGAAACATAAGATCAGGACTGAACTGTCGTAAAGTAACGCGACGCTATCGTTGTAGCTGTCATTACCTTTGTTGGTGGTGTTCTTGTATTTACTATCGTTGTCATTATCCTCATAATATCTTTGCTGATATTGCTGTTATAGTCATCGTTATCAGTTTTGCTACCGTGGCTATACTCCTCACCTTAGCTGCTGCTGCTGCTACTGTCGTTTTTATCGTCGTCATCATCATCAGCGCGGTTTCATCACCGTTATAATAATCGCTTTGTTCATTGTTATTGTTGTGTTATCATTGTAGTTTTCATCGTTATCCACAATATCATTATTGTGATCATCATCGTTATATCGTCAATGCTGCTATCGTCACTATCGTTATCATATATTGTCTTTGCCATAGTCGCTATTATTGCTTTTATCATCGTCCTCGATCTAGTCCTTGTCAATCAGTTGAAACTTTTTCATTTTTAAGTCGCGCAACATCTTTTCTTACCGTACAATAGTCATCTGATTTTTAATATACCTTAATGTAAATTATATATGCCATCGCTTTTACAAACACCACCAATGACACGAAAACTGCCGCAACCACATTTAAGAATCCTTTGTACGATAGGGACAACGCCTGAAATTTTGCGGGAGAGCGCTATCGATTACAGCAAATGCTTTGCTTATCCGGTACTTATTTTATCGACCTCAGAAGGATTATGCAGTACTTATTTTATCGATCTCAAAAGACGACTTCGGCAGAATTTGAACTCAGAATGTAAAGACAGACGAAATGACTCTAAGAATTCTGACCAGCAACTATATTTAATGATGATGATAATGATGATGTTGGTGATGATGATGATGATGATTATGATGATGATGATGATTTCTGCTACTGGCAACAAGGGCCCAAGATATTCACGACAAAGTAAAAAGCGAAAAACGCTTTGTTACGAATTTTTTTTTTACTAGCCACAAGGACTCAAGACATTCAAGACAACACAAAAAAAAACGAAATACGACTCACTTGTTAGGCGCTAGTTGGCAGAATCGGTACCGCGCCCGACGAAATACTTAGCGGCATTTCATTTGGTTTGAGTTCAATTTCTGCCGAAGTCGACTTCGTCTTTCATCCTTTCGAGATCGATAAGATAAGTACCAGCTGAGCACCGAGATCGATGTAATCAAATCATCCACACTCTCCAAAGAAAAATTGCCGGCCTTGTGCCAAAGTTTTAAGCTACTACTACTACTGTTATTATTATTATTATTATTATTATTATTATTATTATTATTATTAGTAGTAGTAGTAGTAGTAGTAGTAGTAGTAGTATTTGTATTATCAAAGGCGGTGAGCTGGCAGAATCGTTAGCACACCGGGAAAAATGTTTGACGGCATTCTGTCTGTCTTTATGTTCTGAGTTCAAATTCCAACGAGTTCGACTT
>NC_142928.1:28940053-28942553 GCF_046866305.1 Octopus bimaculoides
TATTTAACCTTTCTCAGTTCTTTTCATCATTTCCTGTACCTCCTTCCATTTGTTTCCCTTCCTTTTATATCCTTCTTTTATCCTTCTTCACTTCTTTTCGTCTTCCTTTATTTTTCCCGCCCATTTTGTTTTCGTCACCTTTGTCATCTTTCAACGTTTGTTAGGTTTATTTACGTTGGGCAGATATTCCTAGAGAACACTTTATTCTGAAGTTGAATGCAAAAGAGAACGATAAAACCAAGAAGGTGGTTTAAGAATCAGATTGGGGATGGATTGAAGTATGACAGGAAGGAAACTATAAAAGACAACAACAAACCTGCCATTGTTTGGCTAAAGACACAGACAGCCATGTCTTATAAAACCTACGTCCACAATTTCATTTCTTTCTTCCTTTTTTTCATGGCTGGTTATACAAAAACTGAAGTCAAAACTTCTGTTTAACGATCGCAACTCTGTCTGTCTATCTATCTATCTATCTATCTATCTATCTATCTATCTATCTATCTATCTATCTATCTATCTGTCTGTCTGTCTGTCTGTCTGTCTGTCTGTCTACACTCAAATGCACACAGGCGCACATGTTTGTCTGTCTCTATCTCTCTATTTGTCTTTCTATATATCTGTATATTTATTTATCAGTCTATCTATCTATCTATCTATCTATCTATCTATCTATCTATCTATCTACTTATCTATTTATCTACCTACAATCAAATGCACACACGCTCACCTATAAAGATTCTATTAGAATGCTGAGTCCAACAAAAGTGGCTGTCTCGTTCAAGAGCATATCAAGGAAAATAAAAGCTCTACTCACACGTATTTGTAAATGAACATGTAACTTCATGATATGCATGTGCGCACGCGCGCGTGTGTGTGAGTGTGAGTGTGCCTGCGTGTGTATCTGCGCGCGCACACGTTTATTGTATGTGCTAATGCGTGGAAGCACACACATACACATCCAAATATATATATAGATATAAATGTTCGTGTGTGTGTGCACATGTGAATATTTGCTGGGTGCGTATATGTATTCATGTTTAGCTAATATTGTATAACCTTGGTAATAATAATAATAATAATAATAATAATAATAATAATAATAATAATGATAATAATAATTGTGGAGCAAGAACAAAGGCTGAATTAGTAGTGATTAGAAATCCAGATTTGTTCAAAGCGTAGTACTGTTATAATATATCCTAAAGGTTTTAGTTGTCTTCTTCATAGGTTAACTAATCCTACAGTGAATTCAACAGTTTATCTGGCAAGAATAGGAAGGTTCTATTTCCTCTGTAGTTTCTGTAATAGCTTGCTTTGATCGACGTGTTTATAGCCATCGAAATAGTTAGAGACAAGAGAGCCACATACTCCTGTATGGTTTACTCGCAAGATGTATCGTTTACATCAAACGCACGCGCGCTGATGCGCGGCATACACACACACACACACACACACACACACACACACACATTTACATGTACACATTCATGTATATATATGTAAATAAATCAAAGTGTGTGCGTATACGTATCTGTGTTCAGATATATGTATGTGTGTGTATGTATATATATATATATAAGAATATGTAGTATATGTGTGTTGACACAAATACTCACGCACACTCATGCGCAAATAAGATGTAGTGCAGGAAATAAAAGATTTGGGAATATAACCGGTATATAGTGTTGTGATAATCGTATCTCTCGTAGAATATACTTCTTCAATATCTTTTTACGCATTCATATGTTTTAACGTGGATTTGGATACGATGGTAGTGTATCCATTCAGTTTACACACACACACACACACAGAGAAACACACAGACAAACACACAGACAAACACAGACACACACACAAACACAAATACCAAATACATGTGAGAGTATGTTTGGGAGAGAAAATGTGTACGTGAATGGATGCATGTACGGATATAGAATGTTATACATCTAAAGAGATGCAGGGAAAACACGACTTGCATATTCTCAAAAGGGTAACCAAATCCATGACTAGTTGTAACTGTATGTTGCTTATGTCAAAAGTCATACAGCCATATATATATATATATATATATATATATATATATATATATATATATATAGTTTCACATATTGACACATACATATATATATGTATTTATCTATACGTATTTATGTTTGTGTATTTATATTTGTCTAAATATATTAAAAGTAATAGAATTATATATGTGAATCATGTTGAATTTTTTTTTCTGTTTCACTTTTCTTCTTATATATGTTGATAACAGCATATACATGCGTAGAAATTCATCAAAGCTGCTAGCCTATTCTGCTGATTCCAGTTTTACTATCTCCGGTGCTTGCCACCAAGGGATCCTACTGCTTTGATTTACATACAAAACCACAGATTCTCTTCTTTATATATATATATATATATATATATATATATATATATATATATATATATATATATATATATATATATATATATATATATATATATATATATATATATATATATA
>NC_142928.1:28945053-28977553 GCF_046866305.1 Octopus bimaculoides
TTTCGACAAATATATCATATTTGGTTTCCGCTCACATTACCTCTACGAATACAGCTGTTGAGAAATTCACGAGTATCAGTCTTGTAATTTTTACTTGTGAGATCTTCACAGAATTGTAACTAGTGTAAAGGTATTAATAAGTTCAGGCTAGCATCTTTAGACATTGTTTACGTTATATGGCTACAGTTCATGTGTGAGAGAAATTCACTCCTGAACTTTAGTCATTTCGTTCAAAAACTATAACTGTAGTTACTCTAGCTATTTTCTTTGTTTTCGTTCTGCTATGGTATCGTGTCATTTGTTTTTCTCTTACTACAAAAGTCCGTTTAACATTAATGCTGTACGATTGGTTAAATCATTAGAAAGTCGGACAAACTGCTTTACAAAATTTGTTCCAGCTCCTTACGATCTGAATTCAAATATCACCGAAGTCACTTTTCATTCACTTCTCTCCAGGGTCGATAGAATAACGTACCAGTCAAGTACTGGCTCAATTTAATCGGGCATATGCCTTCCCTATAAATTCCTTGTCTTGTGCTAATTGTGGAAATTGTTATCATGCACAATAACTGCAGAATTAAACTCTGTTCCTTTAAGTCTTCGTTTCAAAACACAACGTGGCCGGTGTTACCTTTCTCCTGGAATCGAGGACGAGTGTACTAGTGAAATATTGACTCTAGTTCAATCGTAAAATACAAGACTCTATCACTCTAAGGTTCGATACTTGCGACAGGAAATAACTTCATGAATTAGTTTATGCATAAACATCTGGATATCAATAAAATAATTACAGATCAAATATTCTTTTCTACTCTAGGCACAAGGCCTGTAATTTTTTGGGAGGCGGATGGCTATTCCATTAGATCGACCCCAGTACGTAACTGGTACTTAATTTATCGACCACGAAAGAATGAAAGGCAAAGTCGAACTCGGCGAAATTTGAACTCAGAACGTAAAGACAGACGAAATAATAACTGATCAAATATTAATATACATTTAATCGAATTCTCTCGTTTCACTCCCCATTATCGCCGTAATTCCTTCAACATAGTGTGTGCCTTTGTGACAAAGTTAAACATCCTTATCAAAATACAGTGGTGGTGGAGAAGGACAAATATTTTGTAGTTTTTATTTACGTATCATTAAGTTCCAAGGTTCGAATCACACAGTGATTCATTCTACTTTGTAATCAACAAAGGAATTCACAAACTACCAATATTGTACTCTGAATGAATTCAATCAAATGTACTCTCTATTTTTCATAATCTTTATAAAAACCCTATAAAACACGGGGGAAACCACATTTAAATTTCTATTTTGCTTCAAACCTAAAATTCATTTCTAAATTATTCTAAATGAGTCTATGTCATTCCGACCAACTTCAAGTTTTATAATTTGCCCATTTATACACAAAAATCTATTTCTTCCATTATCTCGCCTTCCTTGTCTTTCTGTTATACTTCCTTCCACTCTATTTCCTTCAATTCTCTTTTTTCCTTTTATGTCTTCCTATTTCTGATTCTGTGATGATGTCGTTACGTTAATATCCATCTGTACTTAATGTTAGCGACTTTATCTTGCTTCACATGTCTGGAATATTGGCATTCTTCGTGTAATGCCTTTAGAATCCGTTTCATTAACTTGACATCAAAAAGCATATTTCACAAATGTATCATTCGTTACAGACTAGATAGACTTCTATATTTCTAATGCATTTTAAAAAATGTATTATATAAAAACGACGACGGAGAGTAAAAACAGGAAAAAGTGCAGATGGGAGAGCCATGAGAGTGGATTAAATGCAGCATTTGCCTTTTATATTTGCCGAGTTGACAGAGAAATAAAAAGCGAAAAATCTTGTGACAGTATAAAATTGGTAGTTCTCTCCTAACATTTTAACCTCTTCCACAATATTTAGAATTTTTATATTTGCTATTTTTCTTTCAGTCATTTCACTGTGGTCATGCTAGCGCACTGCTTTTAAAGGTTTTAGATGTACCGACCCACACCTCGTCCCTCAGTAGTTTTAAGTCTGGTGCTGATTCTATCGTTATCTATTGCCGATCTGTTATGATAGGGGAAGTAAACAAAGCAACGGTTGTCAAGCTGTGGGTGGAAGACAAATACAGAAATAAAGACACACACACACACACTTATATAGACCGGGCAGCGCGTTGTGTTCTTGAGCAAAACATTTCATCTCATGTTGCCCTGCGATCATTTTCGACACTGTTCAGGCAATTTGGTGGAGGGAGTGATCAAATGTATGGCACATACATTTGATCACACTATAAAAAAATTTGTGCAGGTCGTTCGGAAAAAGCCGAAAACTCGAACGTCGTCTTCAATGGGAGAATCTATTCTATATATATATAGCTATTCTTTCATTTGTTTCAGTCATTTGACTGCAGCCATGCTGGAGCACCGTCTTTTGTCGAACCGAACAAATCGACTTATTCATTGGAAGCCTAGTACACATCCTATCGACCTCTTTTGTCAAGCCGCAAATTTACGGGGACGCAAAGACACCAACATCGGTTGTCAAGTGATAGTGGGGAACAAAACACAGACACACAAACATATTTACACACACACACACACACACACACACAAATTCCATTATTTCAAATTCTATGTACTAGAATTTTAAGGATATTCATAGCTCTTTTACACCACAAACGCAAACGCTAAGACACTCTTCAGCATAATTCCAATGCTGGAATAAGGAGTTGGGGTATATACACACACACACACACACACACACATACTCAGAGAGAGAGAGAGTGAGGGAGAGAGAGATAGAGAGAGAGAGAGAGAGAAAGAAAGAAAGAGAGAGAGAGCGAGAGATAGAGAGAGAGAGAGAGAGAGAGAGAGAGAGAGAGAGAGAGAGAGAGAGAGAGAGAGAGAGAGTTGGAGAGAAAATGAGAGAGAAAGAGATTTACAAACGTAGACTTGCTAATTAATCTTTACAAATTCAGAAAGTGTTTAATTACTTGCCGTCTCTGAGAAGATTCGGAGAGATGGATTTTCGTGTAAAGTATAGATCATTAAATATACTCAAATTTTTGTGTTTGCCGTTGCTTTTGTTGTCTTTCTTCGCCTTGTCGTGTCTCATATTCTATCATTTATAATTACAAACACACACACAAACACACACACACATATATAAATATACATGACATGATCTATGACATATGAATATGTGTGTATATATACTTGCGTACATGTGTATATATATATATGTGTGCGTGAGTGTGTTTGTGTGTATTATATATATATATATATGTATATATATATATATGTATATGTATATATATATATATATATATATATATATGTATATATATATATATATATATATATGTATATATATATATATATATATATATATATATATATATATATATATATATATATATATATATATATATATAATACATGTATTTTGTATGAATATATGTATTTTGTATATACATGTACTTTATATATATATGTATGTATTTCATATATGTACAAATATATATACGTATATATATATATATAAATATATATATATATATATATTCATATGTACACGTATATATATACATATATATGTGCGTGCGCGTGTATTTTATGCATCTATATATTTTATATGTATTTATAAATATTATATATATATTTTATATATATATTATATATATTATATATATGTATATATATTATATATATATGAACTCACACACATACACACACATACATGTATATATATATATATATATATATATATATATATATATATATATATCATGCGCTCACGCACAAGTGTGTGTGTGTGTTTGTGTATAGTTGTCTGAAAAAAAAACATGGTATAACATAGCTCTATTCGTCATTAGTGAAACACGCAAACACACTGTATTCGACCAAGCAGGGGTCTAATGAGTTTGCTATCGATTTTTAGAAAGTATATTTGAATCTGGCAGCTCTCTCTTGTTTCGATTACTCTGTATGACTTACGATATTTTTTCTGTGTACGTGGGGAGTGGATGGCACACAATGATCAAGTAAGTTGTCAGGACTGTGCGCATGGTGTTTCAAGGAATATTATTTCATATAGATATATATGACCTATATATGTCTATCTATCTATCTATCTATCTATCTATCTATCTATCTATCTATCTATATATATATATATATATATATATATATATATATATATATATATATATATATATATATATATGTGTGTGTGTGTGTGTGTGCGTGTGTATATCTATATATATATATATATAAAACTGTCTATCATATATGTGATTATGAAGCGTATATTTGGTTATATGTCTTTCCCTAAGTATACATTTTATTCTTGTTCATATGTGTGTTTCTGTTTAGATTGATAGATAGATAGATAGATAGAAAGGCGGCGAGCTGGCAGAAACGTTAGCGCGCCGAGTGAAATGCTTAGCGGTATTTCGTCTGCCATTACGTCCTGAGTTCAAATTCCGCTGAGGTCGACTTTGCCTTCCATCCTTTCGAGGTCAACAAATTAAGTACCAGTTACGCACTGGGGTCGATGTAATCGACTTAATCCCTTCGTCTGTCCTTGTTTGTCTCCTCTATGTTTAGCCCCTTGTGGGCTATGCAGAAATAAGATAGATAGATAGATAGATAGATAGATAGATAGATATACATACACACACACACACGAATGTATGCTCGAATTATACTTTTGTACGTCACATTGAATGTTCCATAAACATGTGAGTGTGTACCTCTCTACTGTCGTGCATACATACATACATACATGCATACATACATACATACATACAGACTAAACATGCTTACAATACTATAACTCATAACTGAAAGTATTAAAGTTTTGCTGTACGTAAATCGAAAGAATTAAAGGGGCATTGCGATAGCTGAGCTTCATGCGCTTTCGCACTCACTCGTGAGCTTCCACTGGTAGCTATCTGTATATGTGACATCGTGTCTCAAGAATTCAATGCTTTAAATCTGTTTATAACTATTTGTTCAGATATGTTGTATACTTCCACTCACAGACACATTCTCACACACACGTAAACACACACACACACACACACACATCATCATCATCATCATCATCACTAAAGCGTTACGTAATATATTAGATAGGCATATGTACTCTCATAATGTCATATCGTATATTTCAGGAACTAGCCCTTTACATACACACATACACACACACACACACACACACACACACAAATATATATATATATATATATATATATATATATATATATATATATATATATATATATATATATATATATATATATATATATATATATATATATACATATATATATACATACGCATGTGAATGTACAGAGAAAACAAAAGAATTTAAAAGACAATATTCAAATTTTTCATGCGCTCAATCACGATTGACCTGGGGCTAAGCAAAAATAGCATATTTCAGATTCAACCTTCACTGTATTATCTAACGTCAATGTCTTGAATTTACTTAACAATTTGCTTGATACATATATATAGATATATATATATATATATATACACACACACACATATATACATATGTATATTTCTACATATATGTATTCATAATTTCAAATTTTTCATTTTAGATAATGGACAGGATTTCTATCCTGGTTATCAAGCCTACAACGAATTCTTTCCCGGTCAAGGACAAGAAGGCCCCGGTAACATAAACTTCCTTCCGCCTACGTCACAAGGAACCCCACCGATTAGCCTAGAACAATCTTTACATCCCGGCGGTATGTTCCTTCATAATCACTCTTATGCTCCCACGGCCTAACATTGGATCATTCACAGATTTATCATTATTAAACAAACAATAAAATCAAATTTTAAAATAATAAATATAAAACATAACACTATTACAAAAAAAGGTTAAAACAAAACAAAACATACAACATTGGTCATAACAGAGCTATATTGATTTCCACCCGAGACGTAGTCTCATGTGTTGGAAATCAATATAAAAATCAACATAACAACTGCTACATCATCATCAATAACAACAATAATAGAGCAACTAAACACCTGATCGGTCAGTCAATTCATTCATTGCTGTATTAATTAATATCTTCATTAAATAAATGTATAAACAAAGACAGCAAACATCACATTATGTAGGAAATCACATATTGGCATGTACACAGGTTTATGTAAGCATGTGCGTGTGTCTGTGTGAATGTGAATATATATGTATCTCGAACACACATCCACGTCTATACATATGTGAATACGTATGTATATTTGTACATTGAAATATATATGTGTGTGCGTGTATGAGAGAGTGTGTGTGTGTGTGTACAATGCAACTCAAAGTTATACAGTCATATACATTTCTAGTAAGAAAAACTGACATACACATACATTGAATCATTTCCTGCCCCACATACCCACATAGAGTTATGCATGCATTCTCATCTGCATATTTTTGCATACAATTCACTCGGGTGATACTTACATGCACAGTTTTCAAAAGACAACAACAATAATAATAATAATAATAATAATAATAATAATAATAATAATAATAATAATAATAATAATAATAATATGCGTATACAAAGGCATTTAACACTTGAGTGTACACCAACGTGTTAAATATGTATGTATACGCATATATTTCATTCAACGCTACTTCGTGCAATTCTAGCTAAACAACAATAACAATATCAACAACAACAATAACAACAACAATAATAATAATAATAATAATAATAATAATAATACTAATAATAATGTACAGCCTTTTTAACTTCAACGTTTTCCAGTTCAAACATTTTTCTTCTCTGTGTTGATTCTTTTTAACATTTTATTTTTCGTTAGTTAAAGTTTAGTAACTTAAATGCATAGATCGTTCGAGGGTTTGGTTGGGGAGTAATCAGAGTGCAAGTGGGTGTGAGTTCATATTACATGGTCGCTTGTATTTTTAACAGCATCTGAGCACAATCATTCTGACCGTGTGTATGTATGTGTGTGTCTGCGCGTGCGACAGGAACTGCCCTCTAAAATTCTGGTCCACTGTGCGTGTACAACAGTGTAAATGGATATATATATATATATATATATATATATATATATATACTTCAAACACTTAGACATTTTACCTAATATTCAGGTTTAATCAACTTAACAATGGAATATGACAAGGTTGGCTCACCATACAAAAAACACGCAAAGTCAGTTAACTTCACTTAAGCATTTATTATTTGGTGTCAAAATTTCCGTCGCACCGACATTCATCAGTGACCTCACTGACGTCATTCCATTGTACACCCAGCCACACATTCATCCCACCCCGTCATATATATATAGACAGAACTGCTTCACCATCGTATTTATTATAGGGCAAAAGAGCAGATATCCCAAATATCTTATACTCGTAACTCTCAGGCAAAATGAACATTACACTGTGTGACAAGGCTGGCCCTTTGAATTACACAGAGAAAGCATTCGACCTGCTTCGACATAGTCTCATAGAAATGATTCTACCTTCTGAATCTAAATTACGAAGCTTGGTTCGAGTCATATCTACGGCAGATGATTCACTAGAAAATGCTGCAGCATCATTTGAACTCTTAACGTCATGATTAGAGAACGAACTTCTTAATCATTTGATCACAAATCACCCTATTTACACACTAAATTGAAAAGAGAAAATCGCCGAAGTGAAAAAATTCGCATAATAATAGTCCTTCCAATAAGGACTATACTATACTAAATAGTATAGGCAGAAGGCCTATACTATTTAGATGGGAGGGAGATAGTCGATTACATTGAGGTCATTGCGCAACTGGCGCTCATTATATCGACCCCGAGAGGATGAAAGGCTGTATGTGAACTCAGAACGTTAAGACCGGCGAAATACTGCGAAGCACATTGTTAAGCGTGCTAACGATTCTGCCAGCTCGCAAGAATAGTAATGATGATGATGATAATGATAATAATAATAATAATAATAATGTGTGCGTGTGTGCATACGCGCGTGTGAGTTATGCTGAATAATTTGCTTCCTGCTTGACGAGAAGCATTTAGTTGGCAGTTATTTGACCAAATAAATACTTGGTCATGGAATTAACGTCGAAGCGAGAGAATTGTTCACAGGTACCTGTAGCCTTAGTGTGAGTCTTAGGCCGTGAAAAGATCGAACCTTCGAATTACTAATACAACCCAGAGAGAGAGAGAGGTGAGGGAGGAGGGGATGAGGAGAGGGGAAGAAGTGGAGAGAGGGAAGAGAGGGAGAGAAAGGGAGAGAATGTGCGTGAGTGTGTTTGTGTATATATATATGTTGATAATACAACTATGAAAATCATAATATTGAGTATTTGTAAGCTCTTCACATTTACATTAAGGTTAAGAATTTCCACACAGTATGAAGTTATGGAAATAGGGGGGAAAATGAACTATTTTGATTGCTAAATATTTGAACGCAACAAAGTTTGGTGAAGCGTTAACTTTTCAGTAATCTAAGCTTCAACACTTGTTCACAATGAAAGCCATCCAAAAGTAAAGTAGGAAAAATGTCAACAACTTAAAAATTACTTCTTACAAAATGGATGGGCCTTTACATCTTTGGAGATATTCTTACATTTCTAATTTTATTTTAGAAATTTATTTACAAAACATATTTGAAATTAAGCCTTTTCCACCAAAATCAAGACAAGTGAGAGGCTAGTAAGTTAGACTGTCAGATAACAGAGCATAATAAAACTACAGACACACACACTTATAAACAGACATCTATTAGTTTTAAGGATGACAGAAAAAGTACTCAATACCATAGTAGAGTATAATAGTCTATCTAACTAGTAGCCTTTTACTGAGTAGTTTCCCTTGACAGGTAATTGATTCCTCTAAGAGGAACCGAGCGCACAGGGAAATTAGCTATGGGGCAGCCGAAATAAACCATTTTATATATATATATATATATATATATATATATATATATATATATATATATATATATATATATATATATATATATGTATATATATAACTTTTGGTGAGTGACAGTATACACTACAGATCATCCATGCACTACGGAATATTTTATAAATGAATAAAGCAACATATTTTTTTTTTAAGTTAACAACCAGCAGCAACAACACCGTCACCAACATTGTCAAAAACAATAACATAAACATCATCTTTATCATCTTCACGTATAAATACATAAAAAGCAGAAAAAAAAAACTTTGAACCAGAAAGTTTATTTGATTTACAGGTTATATTTTATTTCCAGAACAACTTGTGATAATCTTAATAAAAAATGTATGTATATGAAAAATCTATAAAAAAAAAAAAAGAATTATATCACAAGAAATATTGTGTATAAAAGATATGAAATATAAATAAATATTCGTGATGTATAAAATTTTCATTCCAATTTGATTTTTTTCGTTTTTTTTCCTCCTTTTTTTCTAAATATTTATTTTATCTCTTTGTTATTGCGTAAACCGTTTAGAAGTGTTTGGTATTATTTTTTCCTTCTGTGTCACTATTTGCGTGCATATGCTTGCGAATATATATATATATATATATATATATATATACGTAATACGTGTTTAAAGTTATGTTGTGATATGATTTTCTGCACCTCCAAATATTGATACATAAATTCCAGTAGATGTCTTTTGTTTTTGTTTATTGTGTTTGCGCGTGTATACATGTCTTCATGTATAAAGCATAACTGTATTCCTTATCGGTAAATATTCATATATATACTTGATGTATTCTATAAGCGGAAAGTCAAAAATGGGTGATAGAAAAGCAGGTGAAAGGGAGAAAGAAGGAGTGACAATTGTTCAGCTACACGTTCATAGGTATACATTAATCCTTGTACGTTTCACCATGTAGACGATTATAGGGGCCATGAGCTGTTTGTAAACGTCTGGTTGGTACCTGACTTCAAATATATTTGTGCTGATGAAGAGGCCAAAATCATCGTGGGGCAAGAGTACTTGTTTTTGTATTTCAACGTCTACACAGTATGCTCCGTCACCTTGGTTTTGGCTTCGAGTTCTCTTAGATTTATGAATACAATAAAGTGCCCAAGCTATCCCCTCTGTTTTGGAAAACACCAGACATTCCGGTTAAAACCATCGTGATATAACGCGTGGGTGCCAGTACACAACCATGTTTAACACCGTTTGTGAATTAGAAAACTGGTGTCGATTCTCCATCATCAAGTACTCTGGAGAACTATCCCTCATTGAATTACCATACTGAAAGGAATATATTGACAAGTCATTCTTCTTTCACCATGACTTTCTAGAACCATTCAAAGTGTCACAGGGTTAAGGTTGACTGATAAATACTTAGGGATCACGGTACTACGCATGACCTAATAATTATGTTGATTGTACAGTTATCCTCTTTACACGGTATTGTTTCTTAGATAACTTACTGTGTTTAAAGTGGAAAATTCGTCTGGCTCAGTATTACTAGAGTAGTTTGTTGTCACACATACACATATGCAATGTTATTAAAAACTCAAACACCACCAGCAATTACTCTGAGTATCTCGATTACTATCATCAGACAATTATGGAAAAAGGAATTCGAGAAAAGTGTGTTTATATATGTATATGTGTGTGTCTGTTTTGTGTGTTTGTGTGTGTGTGTGTGTGTGTGTGTGTGTGTGTGTGTGTGTGTGTGTGTGTGTGTGTGTGTGTGTGTGTGTGTGTGTGTGTGTGTGTGTGTGTGTGTGTGAGAATATAAAATATGATTCGATAAGATAAAAACACAAAAGTTGGAACGAATGGATCTTATTGATTGATCATATTGATATTGGAAACAGTAACCAAAATAAAAATATGTAAAACTGAAGGGAGTTATATGCATGGATGTTGGTATATATTTATAAAAGAAGGGAAACAAGAACTAAAGAGGAGAGAGAGAGAGAGAGAGAGAGAGAGAGAGAGAGAGAGAGAGAGAAAGAGGGCCTGAGAAGCTGAGAAGGAAGGGAAACTAAGAAAAAGAACGAAAGAGACGGAATCGGACCGGTATAAAGAACAAATAAATCTTAATAGAGAATAATAGAAAATAAGAAACTCAATAGGGGAGTTGAGGAAATGACGAAAACATAGAAATATATAAATATAAAAATTTGGAAAAAGACGAGTAAAATTCTAAAAGACAGAAAAAATAGGTTTAGATTAAATTTATAATCATAAGATTAGTAGACGCAAATTAAAAATATATCTGAGAGAAATTTTACCAATAGAAATAGAAATAATATACAAACCTCCACCAAAAGCTTGAGTGCTGAATGGCAATAAATATATAAGGGTGTAACGTGCAGAGAGAAAGATAAAAATTTAAAAATTCTTCCGCATATTGAGGCTACAGCAGTTCAAAATGGCAGCATAACATTTTAATATACTAGAACTCCAAAGATATTAACAATCAGAAAATATAAAGGTAACACGTCAATGATTCAGAAGTATGCCTTCAATAATTTTGAGATTCATATTTTTCAATTATTTTGAGTGAGTCTCGAATTTGTTGGTTAAAAATATCTATGATTAAAAATACTAAATACGATCGAAAATTAAATGAATATGTTATTACGATCTACCCTTCTGTAGGGTACCCCAATAAATGAAGCCAGTCAGCATTCCTGCAAGAACTGAATGAACTTGAATAGCTTTACCAAGAACTTTTCTGGGTGTTGAGATGTATGAGCGTGTTGCCTAAAATGTACCTTCAGTTAAATATCCTTTAACACTACACAATAAGCCAATTCTTCCACAATGCAATCATGACTAAGAAAAACGTTGCTAGGATCGATGAAATTACAGGTAAGAAGAGAAGTAATATCAATAGCACTGGAAAATCTGTTTGAATTATAATGCTTAATACAAACGAGAAAGCCTTAGTTTCGGGTAACACGAATACGCCATTCATTAGACGGATTTATAACAGGCCTCTTAAAATTGCTTACTGAAATAAGTTTAAGAACAGTCGACGATAACCTTATGCAGCTAATTCTTTGGATACCTATTTAAACTTAGATACTAATAAATTTTTCTTTACTAAAAACCCCACGGGAAACTATTACTTTTTTTATAAAAGTACAAATTATCCGACTAATATTCTATGAATCTCAATTCCGAATATAAGTTTCCATATATAAAATAAGTGTATCGCGTTATTGTCCTCGTTAATATAACGAGGCCCCGAGCAATATATATATATTATATATACTACCAGTCCGAACACACTGACGCGTAAGAATATATTTAGAAACATTCTGTGGTTTGATCCAAGCCGCAGTTTTAAAGTAAGAGCAAAATATTCAGAGAATTCTTTAATTTTTTTTCAATTATCAATGAATCATTGCAAATATAAAAATTTTGACAGAAGCTTAATTAATGTTAGATAGTCATGCTGTAAGAATTTCAATAGGTTTTTTTGACCATTCTAATTTTGGAAACTCTACAAAAGTAACAATATTACCTCACCTTCATATTATAATATTTGCATTGATCTTATTAATTGTCCACGAAAATACCAAGAAAAATGGCCCTTAGCAGGTTTAGTCAAGTTCGTATACCTTTTGGACAAATCCAATGCAGATGACTTCAAAATATATTAGAATATCTTAGAACAGTCTAATTTGTATCAGTGCTAATATTTCGTTCGAGGGTATGTGTGGTGTAATGTAGGTATAATCGAAACGATTTTTCTTTTAGTTTCAACGCAATAAATGCATGAATGACTTGTGTTTCTAAATTCCTGTATAGAAGCATCTAAATATTTGCTTATGGCATTCTGTCTTCTATCAATTATTTTCTTTACTCCCTTTTTGGGCTGCTGCGCTACCATTTTTCACATAACCCTTCCACCCTCTCTATGTATCAACGATTAAAAAATTATCAACTTTGCGTCTGTAAGTTATCACTCCTTCACTCTTCACTGTTTGCAGTATACATTTCTCGCCAAAGATATACCTTCCTGTCACACAAACTAATCAACTTTTCAAATACCATCGGAAATCAGGCTTCATTTATATTTCTCTGTCTAGTTTGTCCATGGATGTTTCCTGACTTTCATATATATCTATATATCTTATATTACCTTCCCGAGTTGCTTATAATTAGCAGTGGGTATCTTCATAAGAATATACATGCATATATATTCGATGAAAACAAATATAATATCTAGTGGATGAAAGTGTGAATACACGGATTAGGAGACAAAGCACTTTCATATCACATACTCTGGTCTTAGAAAGAAGTGAAAGGACACATTAAATAATGTACTTCTAGATTAATTAGGCACGAAAAAGTAAATGTAGCACGAATAAAATAAGAAATGCATTGATAGGGTACTAAAGAACAGTCCACAATTTATATATATATCACTTTTATATATAATGTTATGCTGTTGCCTAACAAAATCATTGAAAGATACTGTACAACTTAAAGTAGCGTTTAAATGATATTTTTAGCCAACAGGACACAACATTATCTTTCATATAAAGGAATATTTCTATCTCTCTATCTATCTATCTATCTATCTATCTATCTATCTATCTATCTATCTGTCTGTCTGTCTGTCTGTCTGTCTGCTGTCTGTCTGTCTGTCTGTCTGTCTGTTTGTCTGTCTATCTGTCTCTCTCTCTTTCTCTCTCTCTCTCTCTCTCTCTCTCTCTCTCTCTCTCTATATATATATATATATATATATATATATATATATATATATATGTATATATATATATAGATGTATTTATGTATGTATATGTGCGTATGCATGTGTGCATCTTTGAACACACTAGTAGATATATATATAAATCAATTACACGAGTGAAATTAAAAAGTATTTTGAATGTGCGGCACACTACGTATTTTGTAGGGTCTTGATGGAGAAGCAGTAGATGATGATATTAAAATATTTTCTCAATGACCAGAAGAGCTAATCAGATATATAAATCATGTTTTCATTATGATTATTGATTATTGAATAAAGAAATTAAAATTTTAATGAAAAGTTATTGGTTATTGGTAAAAGCTTTAAATTATATTTCCGGAGAATCTTTCGACAAATTCACACGTTCACTTATATTCACATATATAAGAACCGGATTTCTATAGATATATGAATAATTGAAATTGCTTATTGCATGTACGTAGCAATAGTATATGGTTACATCACTATCACCACTATCACTCAGCAGACATACACACTCATGAACTGTATGCATATATTTTATATATATATATATATATATATATATATATATATATATATATATATATATATATATATATATATACTATATTATATATTATACATATACTTATACATACATACAGATATACATACATATATATATATATATATATATATTGATAGAATTTAGTTTCACTTCAAGTGTGTTTTAAGAAAGACATATACATATGTAAGTGCACACGTATATGTAATTTCGCAGTAATTTATACACGCATACAGAAATATGTCAACGTACATATACACACAAACATACATATAAATCTTTATATGCATACATGCGTGTGATTGTGCACTTGTAAATGCGTGAAGTGTGCATACCTATGCAGAATGAATCAAAACTATAATTCTGTATACTATAACAATATATATATATATATATATATATCGAAATATGAGAGATTGTCTATAAGATATTTTAGTAACACAATCTTACGTACGTTTCATTAATATAAGGTGAGTATTAGTTACCTAATGCAAAGTAATAAAGACTAATTGTCAAATCGCCAGAAACGTAAATGTTATACAAAATTTTATCGGGTAGAAAATGATATTCACAGAATCAACCACAAAGTTAATAAAATATTCGTAATATGGTATTATTAGCTAATTTATAAAGAACTCCTGATATCTTTTATAAATTTATACCATGCAAATTAGCTGCTCCAGTTTGTTTTCTGCTGCAAGATGAGTTGATTTTTGTATAAACAGATTGGCTACTTATTTCTGTAGGAGTGATCAAGTAGATGAGACACCTTTGATGAGGTCTCAATATAGGTTGAAAAAATCAATTAAGGCCGTTTACAATTTTTTTCAATCTACAGAGGAAGCGCTAAACGTCACCTGTCTGTATATCTGCTGCGTAGGTTTACATCTATTTGTATTAGCCACTGGGAAAGGCTGAAATAATAAAAACTCTACTCCGTAGAACGAAGGCTGGAAAGATATGCAGTGATAAACATCTGTAAAATTGTGGAGAGAATTGTACCAAACTTTAGCATTGAAAGTTACACAAACAGCGGAACGGGGCGCCACTTCATAGTGCCAAAGATCCTATCATCGTCATCAAAATACAGAGTAGACCAGATGCTGCAACAACTGGGATTTTTCAGGAGCCCACAGCACTTCAACATCATTCCGAAATTCCTAAGAGACCTGCATGGTGTGAATGTAGTTGTTTATGAAACAAAACTGGATATCCTTCTGTCAAGGGTTCCAGATGAGCCTACCTCACGGCAAAAACACAGACGAAGGCACGTGGGCAACAGCATCAAACTCCTTCATTTACCAAGTGCCACATATCAGAGCCGGTTTCAAATAATGAGGGTGTAGCACAGCCAACGGTGTTAACCCAGCCTGACTGCAGTTTCAAAGCTGAAACAAGTTA
This sequence comes from Octopus bimaculoides, assembly GCF_046866305.1. NCBI lineage: Eukaryota > Metazoa > Mollusca > Cephalopoda > Octopoda > Octopodidae > Octopus > Octopus bimaculoides. The sequence goes on from NC_142928.1 coordinate 28,960,697, forward strand.
ACAACTTATATATGTGTATATATATATATATATGTGCATGTGTGTGTGTGTGTGTGTGTGTGTGTGTGTGTGTATATATATATATGTATATGTATATGTATATGTATATGTATATATATATATATATATATATATATATATATATATATATATATATATATATATATATATAAGGCCTGTAACATTATTTTCTTTCTTAATGGCTTTCTTCAGCTTTTTCTCTTATCATCTTTTCTCCCACACACTCGTTGTCATTATAATTTCTTTCTCTTTACAAACTTTTGTTTCTTTCCTACCCTCGCTTTCTTTCCTTCCTTCGTTTAGTTCTCAACTCTTTTTCAAAAACCTCTGATTGTGAGACTATAAATATATTTTAAGCAATCAACCATCAAATGCAGGTGCTCGCTTATAAGAAACTAAAATAATGCCCCACTTCCTTTATTTATAGTTGTTTGCATTTTTCGTCCTTTGTTGTAACCGTTGTTGTTGTTGCTGTTGTTGAACAAAGTGAGTTTCTTAGGTTAAATGAAGAACACGTACGCATATGGACACACACATACACACTTAATCTCTCTATATAAAATTCTTTGTTTGCTTGCCTGTTCCCTATGCATTCTCAAACGGCTCGACCAAATCAAATCAAATTTTACAAGGTAATAATATTAAACCCTGCGAGTGTTAGTCAACATGTAATTGTTTTTCCATTTGCATTAAAACAATATAACATTTGTTATACTCTTTCCATACTCAACTATAGTACAAGACATTTTATACGACGCCGATGACGTCACATTTTGTATATAAGTGTATAGGTGTCTGTGACTCTATGTACGTAAGTGTATGAGTGTGTATGTGATTGTGACTCTTTGTGCGTGAGTGTATGAGTGTGTATGTGCCTGTGAGTGTGTGTCTTTCCGCGTTAGGTACATTATCAAACATCCACACGCATCCACACACACATATACGTATGTGACGACTGACATGCGTGAATGTATGTCTGTATGTCTGTCTTAGTATATGTATGTGACTGTATGTGAGAGTGCATGTGTGTGTACATGTGATAATTATTATTTTCACTTGGATTAAAAAACACATCTACACATACATATACATATGTAATGACTGACAAAACAAATGAAGTGAAAAGCTATGTATGTCTATGTATTGGTCTTCCTATATGTATGTGATTGGCGTCAGACTTTGTATATCAGTGTGTGTGTTTTCAAGTTTATATCGTTTAGGAATCTTGACCCACCTCACCTGTGTAATGGAACTTGCTTAATTGTTACTTCCATGAAGCCTCATGTCCTACAGGCAACAGTCATAACAGGTAGTCACAAAGGAGAAAATGTTTTTGTTCCAATAATTTCTCTCATACCTACAGATATTCCATTTGAATTTAAGAGGCTTCACTTTACAGTCAAACTAAGTTTAGCTATTTCAATCAACAAATCTCAGGAGTAATCCCCCAGGGTAGTTGGACTTGATCTCTTTACTACATGCTTTTCCCAAGGCCAACTCTAATGTTACTTGCTTACTAGCTGGAAGTAGCAACAATTTATTCATTTGGACAACAACAACAAATTACACAATATATATTGTTTACTGTGAGGTGCTTCCAGGTTGACAGATTTTTAGTCAGTTCTAAATTCTGTTAGCATTACAATTTGTATTTTTATGAAAAATTATAAATATTTTAAAATAATTGAGAAAAAAGATATATCTTCATACTTATTGTTTACTAATCTGAATAAGATAAGCAGCGACCCGGGCAACACGGGTTATTCAGCTAATATATATATATATATATATATATATATATATATATATATATATATATATATATATATATATATATACTAGCAGCTAAGCCTGGTTTCACCCGGTCGGTTTGGATGATGTGACTGAAAAAACCTGCTCTGTGTAGGCATTCGACTTGTTCGGGCACGCTCTTACGTTAAAAAATCAATTTTAGAATAACATTTTTCTTTCAAAACGCTAAAGATAAATGACCCCCTACCCCTCAAAAAAAAAAAGAACCAAGATTCAACCAAATCAAAAAATAAACCCCAATACTAAGCGAATAAAGATGAAGCATCCCACTTTCACATATAATTTATATTATATACATATATATCTATATCATATATAGCAGTAAGAAAATGGAGGGGAATAGGTGGTATTCATCAACTTGCAGACATTGTATTGTGTCAATATGCTTGTTTATTTGTTTACTAAAAGGACAATAATAACAATATACAAACACGTGACATATTATGTCATATCAGTAATTAAAAAAAATGACATATAGTGACAGAAAATGGAATATTTATATTATATATATATATATGTATATATATATATATATATATATATATATATATATATATTATACATACGTATATATATTTATATTATATATACGTATATATAGTTATATTATATATATATATATAATATATATATATATATATATATATATATATATATATATATATATATATGCATGTATATCTATATGCATATATATATATATGTGTGTATATATACATATATATATGCATATATAATTGTGAATATATATATATATATATATATATATATATATATATATATATATATATATATATATATATGTGTGTATTCATCGAATGATTATGCATGCGTACAAAGAACGAACTATAGCCATAGTATATATATGCATATATATATATATATATATGCATATATATAGATAGACAATCAGATAGATAGATAGATAGATAGATAGATAGATAGATTAAAGTACATGCTTATAAAGATGAATGAATAAATAATCTCAACATGTTCTAAAGACAAAAAACCTAGTATGAAGTAGTAGCCAATGAACGAGCAACTTCTTTAACACTTATGACCCTACAGCAGTAGCAACAACATTGGCAACAACTGCAACAACAGGAACACAACGGGGGAAACACACACACACACACGCAGCCATCTTAGAAAACAAGAGCAACAACAAGGGGTGTATATAAAGCCACAACAACTACATTTTAGATATTGAAACTTTAGAAACAATTATTCCTAGAGCAGCTGCTTTAGTTTTATACATGAACAGAAGAAAGAGAAGTGCAGAAATACGTATCAAATATATGAAAATAAAATACATTCTGAAACGCATGTGTGTGAATATATATAAATATTGCATTATATATATATTTATATATTGATATTTGTTTATATATATATATATGTATGTGTATATGTATATATATATGTATATGTATATGAATCTCTCTCTCTCTCTCTCTCTCTCTCTCTCTCTCTCTCTCTCTATATATATATATATATATATATATATATATATATATATATATACACACATATATAAAATGAAAATGCTACATATGATATCCACGTTATGACAAGAATAATAAAAACAATGTAAACTAATGACGGCAAAGAAAATGTAAAATTTAAAGATAATGCATTGATATTATTATTATTATTATTATTATTATTATTATTATTATTATTATTATTATTATTATTATTATTATTATTAGTAGTAGTAGTAGTAGTAGTAGTAGTAGTAGTAGTTGCAGCAGCAGTAGCTGCAATAGTAGTAGTAGTAGGAAATGTAGCAGTGATAGTAGTATTGTCGTTACCATTATCATGTACCTCCTCATCGTACCGAACCTACAATTGACATCAACAGCACGACAGTCATCATCGTAATCAACATCAACTTCATTAAAACCGGTTGTGTGGTAGAAATAAATATGTTGGCTTAGTAATGTGTCTTGTATTAGTCCCATAAAACTTAATAGACTGGAGTAGACTTAACAAAAGCTATTGTGAACAATGTTGCACTGCCGTTTTCCAAAAGCCATTTTCCGTTTTTCTTTCTTTTTTTCTGGATTATGTGGCAGTACTTATTTGTTTAGCTACATTTTAAAAAGGTTTTCGTGTAGTAATATTGCTAATTTCACCAACTGCAGTACTTAACTGGTATGAATATATCAATCTCCTTTGTGTGAAAAGCAAAATTCACCAGAGCGTGTTTTAAAATGAAGCCGACGAAATTTAAAAACTGTAAGACATATTGTATGTGTGAAGGCGCATGGCCCAATGGTTAGGGTGTCGGGCTCACAATCACGCAGTAGTGAATTTGATTTCCGGACCGGGTTGTTTGTTGTGTTCTTGAGTAAGGTACTTTATTTCCCGTTGCTCCAGTTAAATCAGCTGTAGAAATGCGTTTCGACATCACCGGTGCCAAGCTGCATCGGTCTTTGTTTCCCCCTTGGACAACATCGGTGACGTGAAGAGGGGAGACTGGTATGCATGGGCAACTGCTGGTCCTCCACAAATAACCATCCCCAGACTTGTGCCTCAGAGGGTAATTTTCTAGGTGCAAGGGGGTCTTTACAATTTTACAGTGTTTTGCGGGTCTGCTACTTTATCTTTTCCATCATTCCATTTAACTATTTTTGATTCAGTACTACATGAAACCTTGGCATGTAGCTGTCAGCTTAATTATATTAGTTGTACTACCTGTACAGAGCAGCTAATTCTTGTTTGGGGTAAATGTTCATATGATTGGGCAATTAGCCCATGCTTTTGTACCTAACAGAATTTACACTTGAAACGTAACTAACTTGAACAACCGCAAGTCATCTTGTCTACGCTCTAACGACTCAACTCTTGATGTTTTAAAAATAGTAGCAGAGCTATTTAATATGAGCCGATTGTCACAACTTTAGGAAGACAGCAGATGATGGTTGATATAATTTTTCTCTATACCAAATTTATAGTTTAATAACTACAAAATTATGAGATGGGGATTCAATCCTGATGAGATTTTCACTTAGAAAGTTATATGGAGATAAAGTATTTTGTCAAATATGCTGGCCTTGTCAATCAATTTCATTCAATTACAACTTAAAACTTTGGGCTAAAAGCAGAAACAATTGGTCTGGTTTTAGTTGCACAGGATCAAATTCTAACGATATTATGAAAATGACATAAGAAAAAGATGCTATGAAATGTAGATTATGTACAATGACAGATTTAGGCGCATTATGTTTGGCTGCGCGATTTTTGTTAAGTCACTGAGTTGGTAGTGATCTACACCGGAAAACGAATAAAAAGTAATGTACCTAACACAACACATTACCTAAAGATATACTTATATAAGTCAATATTTACTGCAGCATTTCCCCGACAATAACTGAAGTTTTTAATGACAGTGGATACACTAAAGTGGATATGGGCATCAGACACTCTTGCTAACAGATAATGGAAGTGCTGGTTAAAGAATTATACTGAATCTATACACGCTGCAATAACACAAATTGGAAAATGAGTACATAATTTGCATATTACAAAAACTTCGTGGTTTTAATAACAAAAAAGAAAGAAATGAATGGAGTATATATATACATCGATAATACAGAAAAATATTTCTCACGTATAAGAAGAGTGTTTCTTTGTGTAATGTGTTAGTAGAGGACAAAAAAATAAATTCTTTTTTCTCAGCTGAAAATGTATAAACATGGCTTAAATTGTGTTTCAATCCGGGCTGCGAAAACCAGCTTTGGTGCTCGTAACTAACGATGCGAAAAACGCAGAAATGCATGCATCCTACGACTCAATGACGTGATTCACAACCCAGTAGGAGGAGACCATTTTCCCGGAAATACTACGACAGCAAAAGGTCTTTTCACATCAAAGTAAAATCATATTGTTTCCGTGCGTAATAGAACGTATATGATATGATTTTACATGTGTATATATATATATATATATATATATATATATATATATATATATGACGCTATTGGTGGGATCAGCCAAAAAATGTACTCCATCCACTGAAAGATAAATATCATCGAATAAGCGTCAGTACTTAAATATGAGATACTATTAGTTTCATGCCGTAGAAGAGCAATAAACTGGCAACTTTAGATTTCATGTCTCCTGCTTTCATGTGTGTGTGTGAGTTTGTGTGTGTGTGTGTGCATGTGTGTGCGCGCGCTGTTTATGGAATAATTTTGTTTTAACTTCCAAAAATTCGCTCCATTTATATTACATAGGCAGTTGTCATACTTCTGAAATCCCTTTAATTTATTTTTAAATATCTTATTAAGCATATATGATAAATTCGCCTAATGCTCAGATATTATTACAATGTATTTTATAGAACATGTATAAACGTTTGTGTGTGAGTGTGTGTGTGAACATATACATATTAGTGTGATGCATATATATACATATACATATATATATATATATATATATATATATATATATATATATATATATATATATATATATATATATATACATATACATATATATATATATATATATATATATATATATATATATATATATATATATATATATATATATATATCTGTATGTATAGATACATATATATTTGTATATGTATAGAGAGAGAGAAAGAGAAGCACGCAGTCATGGTATACATAAATATCTACATAACTTCATGGATCAATGAAGATCAATCACTATATGAACATGATTACGTTATTGATCACAATCGATACTTAACTGTTATTACACCTACATTCATTTATAATAAATGGATATAATATTTTAGTTTAATAGTTTCATTGCACTATTATATCGTTTGTCTTTATCTCGGGGGAGGTTTTCACATAAACTATGTTTATGTTCAAATAATTGTGTGTCCGTGTGTGTACATACATGCATGCATACATATGTATATATATATCTATATATATATAAGTGTGTGTGTGTGTATGTGTGTGTATGTATGAATGTATAAATCTATCTATCAATCCGTCTCTCTCTCTCTCTCTCTCTCTCTCTCTCTCTCTCTCTCTCTCTCTATATATATATATATATATATATATATATATATATATATATATATATATATATATATATACGACGGGCTTCTTTCAGTTTCTATCTACCAAATCCACTCACGAGGATTTGGTCGGCCCGAGAGTATAGTAGAATACACAGGCCTAAGGTGCCACGCAGTGAGACTGAACCTGGAACCATGCAGTCGGGAAGCATGCTTCTTGCAATACAGCCACTCCTATGCCTGCCACTCCTGCGATGGAACTTGGAAGTAGTTAATAATACTACCAGAAAATGCTGGACAATTCTGAAAATGGACAACCTTTATATTGTATTTTAGTATGCTCCTAACGGAATATGCCTTAAGTATATATATATATATATATATATATATATATATATATGCACATATATACATGTGTGCATGTATGTATATATATATATATGTATGTATGTATCTTGGAATATACATATATATACATACGTATGTATACATTTATGTGTGTATGTGTGAGCACTCATAGATATGAATACATTTATACATCTGTATAACATTGTCTTTCTCTTTGTCTGACTTTGTCTGTGAATTTGCCTATATTATTCGTCCTCCTCTCCTTCTCTCTCATTTCCTCTTCTTCATTCTCCTTTTCTTTCCTTCTCTATTTCACTCTACTCTCTCTCTCTCTCTCTCTCTCTCTCTCTCACTTATACACTCATATACTCACTATCTCTGCCTTACTAATTTTCCCGTTAACTCAATATTTTTTGATTCACACTCTCTCATTCAGAAATCCTATACTCTCTCTCTCTCTCTTGGCTGCGATAAAATCTGCATACTTCGTTTATGAATTATATTTAAGATGAATTCTTGTCACTTGTTTACTTCATGTAGACAGAGAATCGTAGCACCGACCGTTTAGATGTTGTAGTGAACAAGAATTACGCTGCCTATATCCATGTACACATTTCAAGGATTGCCGCTTTATGAAATTTGAGCGTCGCCGATTCAAGTCCCTCTGCGGGCCATAATAATTTACCATCCACGTGATCTAGCGTTTCGATAAATGAACTCGATAGAAGTGCCAGACTAAAAAAAAAAAAGCAAAAAACACCAGAAATAAAGAAAACAAGAACTGGTCCCGACATTTCTCAACTAAACACTTCAAAGCGTTGCTCCAGGATGGCCACAGTCTATTGCTTGAAGCAAGTAAAAGATAAGATATATATGTGTATGTGTGTGTGTGTGTGTGTGTGTGTGTGTATGTGAAGTTATAACTTTTAAGTGTTGGTCTCTCAGGACACGAGTGAATAGCCATTTCATACATATATGTTTAGTCTTTTTTGTATATAAGTAGAAAGGTATATATTTGTCTATGATTGTTCTATTTCCGCGCGCACACGCGTGTGTGCACATATCTTTATTGCTTCATTCAGCAGCTCTTCATTAATGTATGCTTGTTGAAGCTATATAGGCTATAAACCTATTTATTACTGATATTTTCTCGTAACATCTACCGGCCGTGTCTAGATGCTGTGAAAATAGGAAGTGGTTAGAACAGATAAACCTTTATTTGTAGTTGCAGACTCTGGGTCAGCTTCAAGAATGCTGTTTGCGATAGCAAAGTATTACAGTCGCTGAATGCAGAATATACTTTCAGAATGGCTTATATACATAAGTGATCGAGATAGTGAACTTATATTTTCGAATTATGAATGGGCGGTGGAACATATACTGACTAATGGGATTGTATAGAACTGTGTTAAATATGTTATACGTGTTCCGCTCTATTTGGCAGTGACTTCATTTTGCGTTCAAGTCTTAAATTGGATCCCTATAATTTTCATCGAAGTTCAATGGCTGAGATATTGAGTTTCTGTAATTTATGGAAACAGAATTTTGTGTGTAAAAGTGTTTTCACATTATGTAGAATACAATATCACTATGTATGTACATATCTCTCTCTCTCTCTCTCTCTCTCTCTCTCTCTCTCTCTCTCTCTCTCCCTTTCTCTCTCTCTCTCTGTATATATATATATATATATATATATATATATATATATATATATATATATATATATATATATATACATATACACACATCTGTATATCTTTATAATCAAGTATAAAATCTATATACGATTTTATCAAGTAGCCAGCACGTAATAAACCATATAAGTAACAATTAATACAAAATATATAATTACATAAATATAATTATAGTAAGGGCGCCACATGCTAGAAAGAGACCTCAAATGGCCCTAAGAACTACATTATTTACCACATTTGTACGGGCTAAAATTGAGGGAAATGACATATAATAAAACAAGGAAAATGCACAGTTTACATTGTTTTAATATATTTTACATGATAGAGTATTGTGGTAGCCGACAGGTTTCCTTCTTTTATTATTATTATTATTATCATTATTATTATTATTATTATTATTATTATTATTATTATTATTATTATTGTTCAGTAGTTTTATTTTTATAACGTGCTTTCACTTCACTACCGAGCGCAGCTCTGTGCGCCTTGGGTATGTGCTGTGGTTTGCTGTGGTGCTTTTATGTTTACTGTATTGAAAGTGTTTTGCGTAGAATGTGTGCAGTACCCAGTAGTGCAATTTTCTGTATGTTACATATATTTGTAAGTCCTGGTATTTTTGTTATGTATTTGTCTGAGTATTATTATTATTATTATTATTATTATTATTATTATTGTTATTATTATTATTATAATTGTTGTTATTATTATTATCATCACTATATATATATATATATATATATATATATATATATATATATATATATATATATATATATTGCAATACAACTCACCACGTGGGGGTAATCGGAATTCTCTTCTTTCTTTTTTCTATTACTATATGGATATATATATATATATATATATATATATATATATATATATATGATGCTAGTGAACATGCACACACTCATACTTATATGTACATATATATTGTTTGATATATGAATTTTAAAGTTTATAGTTAATGCAATTTTAATTTATTTCTGTAGTATTAACCTTATTTTAGAGATATTACAGTTTTACTGCTTCCATTCATTCAACAGTTCGACCCCTTTAGATTTTTAGAGTTGAAATCTTTAACACGCATTCAATTTCATGATGTGCACATAGTACTAGACGGGTCTCGAAATCGGAACTTTTATTTCGAAGCTTAGAAATATAAGGTTTCTAGTTGCTATCTTGGTGAGCACTACATACACATCAAGAAACGAAACTCCTGATAGAAAACAACTAAGTGAAACATTGCATAGAATGAAACAGTATTTTTCTTTTTTATCTCGACAGATGATGTATAGTTGTAGAAGCTATATCATTATATTTACACTTGATATTGTGGTTGTTGACCTTACACTAGAATTGGGAAAGCAGGTTTATGACAAAGTAATTTCAATTTTGACCAGCGCCAATCTATTTTCCAACAGAATGCATTCAGGACTATAATATTCCATTATCTCATGTGTCCTCTCCTTTCAGAGCATGAAAACGAGCTGATATTTCTAGCATTCCTACTGACCTATAATAGACTATTTCATCCAGTCGTTTTATTGGCTTCTTACTTTGGTTGTATCAGTGTTCTCTGGTTTCTTTTTTTTTTTAACACTGCCTGTGTAGAGTTACAAGAAACAAATTTCAGTCTTGTGCTAAGGCATCTCGAACGATTTCTGTTGCTAATAGTGATAGGAACAACGCTTTTCAAGTTTTCTTTTCTGAATCAGACAGATAGGCAGATAGATAGATAGAACAGAGAAAGAATTGAAAAAAATAAGTGTACATGGCAGAGAATGAGAGAATGGAAAAAAATGCTTTATTTCTTTTACTTAAATCCTTTGTGATTCTACATATCTCAGTTCTCAAATTCATTCTAATTCTTGCTCATCTCTCGATTTCTACACTAACCTCTCCACCTCTCCCTTCCACTATGTCTCTCTCTCTTTCTCATAGCTTTGTTTAGCCTTCTCTACCTTAATCTCTCTCTTGTTCACCCATCTCTCGTCCAAGTTTCTCTTGTGTCAGAGACTTCATCTTATTTACATTTAAAAAGCATTTTTTGTTTGCCTCTTTCTCATATACCTCTCCTCTTATAATCTGCCAGTCTGTCTGTTTGTCTACTATCTGTTTCCCCCAACTCATTCTCATCTACTCCATTGTTTGTCTGATTGATCATGTCTCACCACCCTACATCCATTTCTATGATATATTTTCTCTCCCTCTCTCTCTCTTAAGCATACGATATCTCTTTAAACTAAACATCGAATCCACCAACGTATTTTTGATTGATATAATCAATCACTTCATACAATCCAGATTTCTCTCCCACTTTTTTTAGAGTCAAGATAAAAAATTTTGAATAGCAAAAAAGGGGTCTCCTATCATTTTTTTTTTTTTTTTTACTTGTGAGGTGCAACTTTATGGAGAGGACAGGAAATTCCTTGATAAAGTACAAACAGTGACAGAAGCAACACCAGTAGCAACATGAACAACACAAAAATCGAGCAAAATAACATACATGATATATATATATATATGTATATAAGTTTTACTATATTCATGGATACTTGTATGTATGTATGTATGTATGTATGTATGTATGTATTGCTAATAGAACTCCTAGCCTAAGTTTATCAGAAAATATTGTTTGTTATTTTATTTATTACTTTATGCATTTTTTTTACTTGTTTGTTTATTTTAAACAGTAGCTACGACATGAATCCTAAAGGCAACCCATGTTCTGGTTGACTGATGGATCATCTCTTTTACGAGACGTCTGATGAGTCATAAAAGAGGAGGGAAAAATACATATATATATATATATATAAATATTTTTTATAGCATATTCATGATGATGCGAGTGCGTAAAAAATATGGCGGATTTATTGCAAAATATATTTACATACATCCATATGAGTATATATATATATATATATATATATATATATATATATATATATATATATATATATACATATTTATATATGTATATATAGATATAGATACATACATACATAAGTATATATATATATATATATACATATATATATATATACATGCATACAGACACACACACACACACACATGCACATACACATATATATTGTATTTAATGTATTACATTGTGACATTAATTCTATTCTCACAGTTTTTAATTGCTTGCACAAAACCTTGCGTATATATGAATGTACGCTTTTATATAATGTCGGATAAGTGCACAAACGAGCTGAGTGTGTCTGTGTGTATATATATATATGCATGTATCTATATGTATATATATATATATATATATATATATATATATATATATATATATATATATATATATATATATATATATATATATATATATATATATATATATATATATATATATATATATATATATATATATATATGTATATACATATATGCATAGACATATAAACGTACATGTGTATATATTGTATATGTATATATATATTTATATATATATGTGTATATATATATATATTTATATGTATATATATGTATAAATGCATATACACATATACATATATGTATATATATATGTATATATATATGTATATATATATATATATATATATATATATATATATATATATATATGTATATATATATATTTATATATATATATATATATATATATATATATATATATATATATATATATATATATATATATATATATATATATATATATATATATATATATATATATATATATATATATATATATATATATGTATTTATGTGCGTGCGGAGGCCTGTGTATATGGACGCTTCGATTCGATTTCCATACACACACGTGCATACTCATTTCGACGCATACAATTCGTCTATTCGGTTATGTTGTACAGACATTACGGTTGTACGTGTGTATGCGTGTGAATGTGTGGCTTTATGTTCCTCTGTATATGTGAATGAAGTAATATTTTGACGTAGACTGAAAATCTAATCAAAACCAAACTCTGCATATATATATATATATATATATATATATATATATATATATATATATATATATATATATATACATGTTCTTTTTGCGTATATGTATGCTTTATACTTACAAGAATGTTTCAGAAGCTCTGGACTGTGGTCTGTGTATGGAATTTTGTGAGAGTGTGGTGGGGGAAATTCTGGGGGTTTTTTTCTTAGTTTTAAGCAGACATTTATTAGATGTTATACTCTCAATAAACACTTTTATTATATTACTGCTATCTTTTATTTATATTTATTATAATTTATATTGATTTATTCGTTCGTTTGTTTGTTTATTCCTTCTTAAACTTAAATCAGGAATGCAGTGATGACTTTAAAATGAAGTCATTTACAAAAAGGAAAATATAAAAATTCTTAGTCTTTTCGCATTTTGTGTTCTGTTTTTGGGCTGAGCGAAATTTAACGAATTTTATATTTAAGAAAGAAAAACACAGTACTCTCTTTCCAAATCTCACGCACGAGTCGATATTTAGCACGTTATCACCGGTATTGTTGTGCTCCTTTGCACTTATTCCTTTGCCGATGCACTAATAACTCTCATTTTTCATCGCTGATCAGAGACAGACAACGTTAATGTTACAGTTTAGGTCTAACAATTCTCACACATTTCTTGTAATGTACCCATTGAAGACAAAAATTGCAGACTTCTTAAAATAGTAATAAAAATAAAATATTAATAATAGATATTTAATGTTTAATCAACCAAATTCAAAGCAAAGAGCTTTGAAATATCAAGATAGTTCGAGAAATTCCTTAATTCATTTGTTCTAATTTTTAAGGTGATGTTCGGCATGTTCATAATCTTGATGGCTGAAACATGTTAAAGAGCTGAAGTACTCACGTCGCTTACCTTTAAGAAGCCAATCTATGACTAGAGATATATCCAATCTAGAACCAATAAGAAAGAGAGTGAGAGGGACTCTAAGTGATGAAGAGAGATGTGTGAGATAACTGTGGTTAATGTTTGCATTTGTTTGTTAGAAACTAGAAAATGTCCTGGACTCAGGGAAGTTTCTAATAGAAATGTTTCTGGAAGAAAACGATTGCGATAAGCATTTAATCCGGAAGTTTTAGTGTAACACAAAAGTTCCTTGTTGGAAAAGTAGATGCGCATGCAATAATAGGATTCGAGTCTATATCAGAGCAATTAAGCTGAGATCGTTACTTATATATTCCAGATATAAATGCATACATACATACATATAGACACATGCCTTTCCCACTCCTTATCTCTGATTCGCTCCACCAATTATATATATGTTTGTGTGTGTGAATGGAATGGTGTACTACGTAATTGCCAATATATGTACGCACACATACACACATTAAATAGACATTTTTTGGGCTGATGTAAATAAGTCATTGACCATACATACGCCCGTTTGGTTTTAGAACATATCTATATATATAACTAAAGCAACAGACCAAAGTATATATTTAAAAAAGTCTCTCCATTCATATGTACACACTCTTAGTCACATGCAAAACCTTACACATAATATGATGTATACAGTACATCTATCTATCTATCTATCTATCTATCTATCTATCTATCTATCTATCTATCTATCTGTGTGTCCAAAAACGCGCACATATGCCTGAATGATCGCACCACTCGTGAAACTCAAAATAGCTACGCAATGAGTTATCGATTTTACCGAAACACATAAACTGTACTGCGCATATTGATTACTCTTTTCCTAGTTTGCATAAACTAAACGTTATACTACGTATGTATGTTGTACATTTGTGTATTTGTGTAACTATATACAAACATGCATTCATACAACCATATATCTATATATCTTACCACTAAATACCCTCATCAAATATTTGCGTTTCGATAGGAACTACATAATATCCTACAATCCTGCACACCTGCTATGTACACCACTACCACCACCACTACTACTACTACTACTACCACTACTACTACTACTACTACTACTACTACTACTACTACTGTTACTACTCTCTTCTTCTCCGCTCTTCACAGAAAATATCTCTGATGACATCGCGACAGCCTGCTTAGTGCACATAAAAAAATAAAAATGACACATCACAAACATCAATGAATTTCTGTATAGGAAATTTTCTGGATGGTAAAGTAAATTTAGCTTGTTAGATGAGGAACAGACACTGTATGAATCTCTAGAGATTTCTTTCTGCTCTCTTACTAGAGTCCTGTTTATCTTTCTAGGAGATTGCGGCTGTCTGCCTGGCGTTTGGCCCCATCCGCATCACCCCGCCCTGAACGATTATCTCTAACACCAAAAATCCAGAGAAGGTATGCAAAGTAGAACTTTAGTTATTTAACTTAAACACCGTTTTCTATACTAATCCTATGAAAGTAATTTGTCATTTGTTCCTTTCCCCCTTATTTTTGGTGGTGTGGTGTAGGCTTGTCTTGGAATTGTTTATGTGAAAGATATCTAACTAATATTATACAACCATGAAAAAAAAAAATGTAAAGAAAAATGATGCATACGATGTAGCTGAGAAAACTTTATAGTTAGACTTGATTGGCAGGATCTGTTGAAAGTTGGAAAAACTACGGTAACACTTGATTATATTCCTTAACATTGTAAACTCAGATCACTGTAAATTTATCTTTGTTTTTCATCCTTCCATAGTCAATAAGATAAATACCAGTCAAGTACTGGAGTCGATATCCAATGACTGAAAGCTGTGGAATCCAAATGGCTCTTACATAATAATTGCAATCATAAATGGAAAACGCGGAATGGTAACGGGGAACGTGGTGGCGAAACTACCCTTAGACACAATTGCAAAAGGATAAAAAAATTTCCCTAACATCTCATGCCTATGAATTAATGTTGGGGCACCAAATGCGTCCTTGCTCCCAGTTGCTGAGACCCTTTGCTATGCCACTGAAGGACACATTGGATAATGTAGTTTTATATCATATCTGAGTAGAATTGAAGATGGTCATGATTACAATGTCTTTGTTATTAAGTCTATTTGATTAGTGCTAACCCATGGTTAAGAAACAAGAATAGCAGCAATCGAAACGAACCAACATCTGAAGTAAAGTATAGCATCTTAAAGTTGTGGATAAGGAACAATAGAAAATTTAGGCATCAGCCAATTTCCCCAAAGGTATAAAGTATATAAGTGAAGCAGACCTGATTGTAAATTAGAATGTTAACTCGAATGGCATTCTTCTAGAACTTTCTATCATAGGAAGTTTCACGTAACCGTGATATATTTGATAAGATAAAACGAAAGAATACTCTGGAAGGCTAAGCATTGATGAAGGTTAATAGGCAAGGATTAAGTATGAAAACACTGTTAATACAGTTTGAGGTGTTGCTTTACTTGGTGACTTTATTAGAATTATAACATTTCCTGACTATTTACGAGTGATACTTAACTCTTCAACGTTATCAACGTTTGAGCCACATTAGCTGCAAAGCAATTAATTTCAGGATTGTTCGCAGGAATGTCAGTTGGTTAATCACGTCTTCGCAATCCCCTTGGCTTAAAAGACTGTGATAATGCATAGGATTTTATATTGATTTGTAGCATTACTCAATGAGAATTAACAAAATATGTAGATTATATAATAGCTTCATGTGCCGCGTTCAAGTCCACAATAATAACTTTGTATTAAACAGATGAAAAAGAAAAAAAAAATCTTTAGTCACCTTGAAGACAGAAACGCGCCGTTTTAATTATAGCTATTCCTGTATGAAAACCACACGAATGCAGTAGGGAAATATTTTCTTTGCTTTAAAATGAATTATTCATAGATCAGTGCACTTTGAAGTTCAAGTTCTGTCAGTATCGACTCCATTTTTCATTTGGGTCGATTCAATATGTTGTTGCACAATAACCGGCCTTGTGTATGTGTCTCACCACCCAAACATATGAAATTTACATACAAATACAATGCTTCTCACATATAGATACAGCAAAATGTAAATAACTGATGCATGAACTTTTTTCCAGAAGATGCGTAGC
>NC_142928.1:28980053-29032553 GCF_046866305.1 Octopus bimaculoides
ACACACACACACACACACACGTTCATTAGTTTTCATGCTTCACTCTGTGTCTCCCTTTCACCATCTCTCTCCCTTTATCTCTTTGCACGGATATTTTGTCTGTTATCATTCCATGACATGTTTTCTTTCTATATTTATCAAATCCAAACTTATCCCCACTGATTATGTACTGCGTGTATGTATATGTATGCATACATATATGATATCACTTATACTATTTAACAATGCGCATGTTAATTCGGCAAAAAGCTTAATTAACGGTGCGGTTTTTTTTTTTTTTTTTGTGAAAGACAAATGGCTATCCGGTTTCGATTTCTTTTTGAGGTCAATGCCACAAACACAAATAGTCGGTATTATATAATTTCAAGCTAATTTCTTTGATTAAGTTGAATATATCATTATTTTGTTTATTTTTTTTGAGATTCTTATATAATTTTTTAAACTATCTATCATAGAATATGCTGTATATTTTTTGTTTATTTATCTTGTCTTTTTTTTTCCTTATATTTTCTAGTTACCCTCAACCCAGACGGCCATTATATGCATGGAGATATGATTCCAACTCCTGCAACTCCTGAATCCATGACGTTAGCAACTCCAGAAGGACCGTACATTACAACTGGGCTACACCCACGTTCTTTGGCAGCACACGGATTCACAACAACATTCTCACATAATCACCCGCGCGCCGAACTTACAGGAGAAGCATGGTGACACCACGTGATGAGTAACACTGAAAGCTTTACACATCCCCATCATAATCATCACCATCATCAACAACAACAACAACAACAACAACAACAGCAGCAACAACAACAACAACCACAACAACAACATCACCAAAAGCAACAACTACTTTTAGTACAACAACTACTGCAACTACGACAAGAAAGGAAGAAAGAAAAAAACAACGCTCTCATAAATAAATAATATTGGTTGTGACAAGACATGACACTTCCAATAGTACATAAATCTTTATTGAAAAATGAAAATATATTTAAAAATACAAAGAAGAAAATGCAGGATTGTATGAAATGATAAAAGACAAATTGTAAACATTAGCTGAATACACCGTGATATCATTTCATTTTGCGTGTATGTGAGGTGGGAACGAAGTGTATTTAAATGATTACATATATATGTATGTATATGTATATATATATATATATATATATATATATATATATATATATATATATATATATATATATATATATATATATATATATATATGTATATATATATGTATATATATATATATATATATATATATATATATATATATATATATATACATATATACATACATATATGAATATAATATATATATATATATATATATATATATATATATATATATATATATATATATATATGTACGTATATGTATATATATATACATTTAAATATGTATATATTTATATATATTATATATACGTATACAAATATATATTTTATATACATATATATATATATATACATAGATTCATGTATATACATATATAAATGCATACATGTATATATCTATACATATATGTATATATATATATATATATATATATATATATATATATATATATATATATATATAAATATATATATATATATATATATATATATATATACTTACATATATATATATATATATATATATATATATATATATATATATATATATATATATATATATAAATAAATGAATGAATTATATGAAAAAGAAAAAAGGACGAAACATAACAGAATTACATCAGGCTAATGCGAAAAAAATAAAAGTATATTTGCTCAGTGCAGAGAACGTCATGTGGGCATGAACTATTATTCACACTGAAAACAGACAGAAATATTTCATCAACGTATATATATATATATATATATATATATATATATATATATATATATACATATATATATATATATATGCATGTATGTATGTATATATATATTTGTGGGTATGTAAATATATACATGTGTATGTATGTATGTGTGCTTTTATGTGTATAAATAAATATACATATGAAATATGCTTACACATTTATGCATGCATATATGTATGTGTGTGTATATAATTTATATAATATATGCATATATAAGTAAATACATATGCATACATATATGTATACATATATATATGTATATATATATATATATATATATATATATATATATATATATACGTGTGTGTGTGAAAACGAAATAAAATATAAGAACTATTCTGTAACATATATATCATATGTATATATGTATGTATGTATGTATGTATGTATGTATGTAAAATCGAGTTAAAATGAAACTGAGTGTTTGTAGGTGTGAACGAGTTTATGCGAGTGAGAGCGAAAAATAGTAATATTGAGAGAGAGGAATGGGAAAGTGATTATATTGACAAAGTTGAGTAATGAAAAGGTTATAAAAAACAAAAGAATAATATTAATAATAATAATAATGATAACTCTACGACATTGTAAAGGCTTCGTCGTAGATGTAAAACTTTGCTACGAAGAATATTTCTCAGATCAACGTAAAAGGAGATATCCATTCTATGTTCATTAAAATATTTAAATGATTGAGAGAAAATATTTGACAGACAACCTCATGAATAAGCAGACTTTAGTAAAATGACAATAATGAAACAGAACTGAATATATATATATATATATATATATATATGTGTATATATATATATAAAAAAAGTAAAGAAATCAATGAAAATTATACGAAATAAAAAAAAGAAAAAATACAATATAGTATGTCATGACACTATGTAATTTCTGTATTCTGTTTTTGTTGTGTCAGTATTACATTTTCATAATGACAATGTTGACAATGTTGAAATCGTTAATAATAATAATAATAATAATAATAATAATAATAATAATAATAATAATAATAATAATAATAATAGTAATAATAATAATAATAATAATTTTTTTCAGTATTTGATACCACAGCTTGACTGGTACGTCATTTTATCTTTGCCCGGAGATCCCGGTGTCATAGAGATCCAGAAAACAAAAATACAGCAAATCACTATATTCCGATGTTAAAGTGATTAAACGAATCCTTAATATTCTTTTCTACTCTTAGCACAAGGCCTGAAATTTTGGTGGGAGGGGGCCAGTCGATTAGATCGATCCCCAGTACACTATTGGTACTTAATTTATCGACCTCGAAAGGATGGAAGGCAAAGTCGACCTCAGCAGGATTTGAACTTAGAACGTAAAGACAGACGAATTATCGTGAAGCATTTCGCCCGGTGTGCTAACGTTTCTACCAGCTCACCGCCTTACCAATCCAAAATATTGATAATTGTTTCTAATTAAGGCAAATCGCCTGCAATTTGAAAGAGAGGATGAGACAAGGCGACACGATTGAACTTAGTACTTCATCAGTAATTTATTGGGTTGTCCGGAAAGTTCGTGCCGATTTTTAAGAGAAAGTAAAAGGTCAATAAATACTTGCCATTACATTTTTAATCAACCAAATATGAACCATTTTGTTGCGCAATGCGTCTCCATCTTTCCTTTAACTTGAAAATACCCTCTTCCCAGAATTGAGGCGGTTTCATGGCAAATAAGTCGAAAGGTAAGCTATTATAAATCAGCACGAACTTTCTGGACAACCCAATATTTTATCAAATTTGGATTGATGAAAGCATAGTTCATCTCAGTTTGTCCTAAACTTCAAACGTCAATGTTCATACCTAAGCATGGAAGACGGTTTGTTCGATACTCTAATAATAATTATTTCTTTCATAAGCCTAAACCATGAGTAGAGGGATTTGGGTAATACCATTGAGCACAGAACAAGATTGATAATATATTTTCTCACACTAGAAGATAAAAGGCAAGGTGGCTTTGGCGGGAATTCAACTTAGGTCGTATCACAGTCGAAAGTAGTAATACAAGGTATTTTGTACGACACAGTTCTTGCAATCTGCCAACCATGAAGAAGGAATATTCGGTTACATTGGCTACAGCAGTGGTTCCCAACAGTGGTTCCCAACACTTTTATTTAAATGAGTTTTCCTACGGACCTCTTTTAATATGCTTATCCTTATGTACACACACACATACATACATACATACATACATACACACACACACACACACACACACACACACACACACACACACACACACACACACATATATATATATATATATGTGTGTGTGTGTGTGTGTGTGTGTGTATATATATATATATATATATATATATATATATATATATATATACATATATATATATATGAGATTTTGAATTTAGTTCACAGACCATACCCACTACTACCTTTGCGGACCCAGCTTAGTAACCACTGGACTACAGTAATTGATTTGTGATTTATTATCCACAGAAGGATGAAAGTCACAACTGATCACATCAGGATTTTAACGCAGGAACGTATAGCTTATTTTTATACAACATATTTGACAAATGAGTGTGTAATAAATATGAAAATGAAACTGGCTCTTTCAAAAGTGGAGACAGCTTTCCATGTAGGATTAGAGTACAGCGATATCCTCGACCTTCACCGAAACAGACTTCTATTCAACATAAGCACTTTGATCAATTTTCTACTTTCAACAATGTTTCATGCAATTTTATCTACTCTCCCTTTTGATCTTGTGTCAAGGAATATTTTCAGAAGACGATGAAAATATCACCAGGAAATAAAATAAACATGATCTTTCTGCCCACACTATTTCTGCTTAGATAGGTAAACTCAAATAGCATTTAGAATTTACGACAGCTGTTTCAGTAGGATTTTATCTATTTAATACAGTCATAAATGATTACATCATAATATATAATCCATCAATCATCAGACAAAATCGTACCTTCTTAAAATCTTACCTTTTTATAATTTCATCTAAAAATGATGGATTATCTAAAGATGATAGATTAAAATTTTATCAAAAGATGATAGATATTATGATGTAATCTTTTATAACTACATTAAATAAATAATAGTCTACTGTCATAACTTTTAAACGCCATTTGTGTTTTTTTTTTTATACCTATGTCATACCAAATGCCCACCGCTGAGTGGGGTCTATGGTTTGAATCTAATTTGGTACTTGTATATCTACGGTTTTCTACTAACACTTCATTTCTTCAATGTTATTTATTTCACTGTGAGGTCTATGTTATCGTTCTTAACCATTTCTGGGCTTCTACAAGTCAATGTGCCTTGATTGTAATGAATCTTCAAAGCAATATCGTTTGTATAAACTGCAGTGATGAAAACATCTCGCATTTAGTTAACTCAGGAACGAAGGCGATTTTACAATATTTATTGATAGCTAAATTCACCTTTTATATGACAATAACTTCTCGTCAAAACACCACGTTTCAGTGGTTTCTGACCCTTTCCGCATCATGGACATAACAGTTAAAATTTTTTTTTTCATACTTGTGTACTTGTATACCTTATTCACATTGTCAACGGGCTCCGGTAAAGATTTTAGGAAATGCTAAGAATTTCTTCATATTCACCACCTGAAAGTGGTGTAGTCATTCTACCTGTAAGTGGTGTATTCATTTCATTCCATCATACTCTTTATAAGCATCTGCGGTATTTAACTGCGAATATTCAACCAACTGCGTTGTTATTTAGTAGAAAGCATGAGTAGCTGTCAATAATCGAGATGGTAGCATCAATATTCGGTACATGCACCGGCTAATAATCGAGACATCCCAGTACATTTGAAGAATTGATACCTGTAAGAGCATCTTTAAATATCGATAGAGAAGTATATGGGAGAGCTAGAACCATTCCGTCAGATGTTTTTTAGAACAAGACATAATTGTCGTAGTGCAGAAGTCAGAAAATACCATTCACATGAAAAACTATTTATGAGCTAATAGTAACCAGAAGTAAATATATTAGTCGAAGCATAATGATAATCAATGCCTCACGTATCTTTTGACAAATACTGGAGGAAACCTCCAGTATTTGTCAAAAGATATATATATATATTTTTTTTTTTGTTGCTATTTTGAATTCATTATCGGACTTTCTGAATTATCAATGAAAGAATTACTAAATATACAGTAATCCTTCGACTATCACGAGTGCTACATTCCAAAATACACCGCAATAGGTGAAAATTCGCAAAGTCGAAACAGTACTGTACCGTATATTTTTTATATTATTTTAAAAATTTGTATATATTTATTTTATAAAAAAAGCAAAACAACACCACGGAGGAATCGACGCAAGCTTAAGTAATAAACCACGATAAGTGAACCGTGATATGGCGAAGGATTACATTATATAAAAATATTGTGTACTGAAATCCAAAATTTAGAGTTTCTTTGTATAATATTCAATGTAAGAATAATTAATATGCTAATATTAATTAATCCCGCGCTGAGAAAAACACAATACTAATCAATGAAGCATGATGTTTTAATTACTTTCGCAAGCGCGGGAGATAACTTCGAGCAGGTTTTAATCATTCTATTGTCCTATATAGCTAAGCGATGTCTATATCCGTTACTTCATGTGCATATAGTAGAAGCAGTAGAGTGTTTCTTACATTCAGCCAAATATGAAATTCTAGCTAAGCTTTACAGAGAAATAACTGTCATTCAGACAGTCGAACAGAGACTGCAGCATAACGTAGTGACCCTAGTCCGTCGCACAGAACATAGGATCCATACCACAAGAAGACAATATGCTTCATCGAGGTCACTAGATTCGCAAAAAATACCAGTAAACTTCCTTCAAATCATGTCCTACCGTTTTAAAATAGCGAGGAAATATTGGATAAGGTGTTCGTAGATCTATATAAATGGATAAATAGTCTGCTTGGAAGAACACATTTAAGTTGCTTCAGTTATTGGGAGATAGATAGACAGAAACAGAGAAAACACTCAGACAGACAGATAGACAAATAGACAGATAGATAGATAGATAGATAGATAGATAGATAGATAGATAGATAGATAGATAGATAGATAGACATTACTCTTTCTTCAATATATTGCACATGATATTGTATTGGGCAATTTGCGGAATCGCACTAGTATTTTCTGGACCGATGCCGTAAGCGAGTACAAGCAATCTTTTAGGTAGCACATTATTCAATATCTTAAATCCATTTTTGATCGATGTAATTCGTGGAGAAATCAGTGACGTAATAATTCCCTCTATAATCTTCTAGTATCCTGGTTTAAATTTTGTCTTAAAACCCATTCACCATATACTATTCATTGTAGTTCCACTCATTTCTAATTAACTACATTCGCAAAAAAGCTACCTGTACTCTTTCAGTACTGGATTGGTTGAATCCCCTGATTGAGTTGATCCCACAAACATGTGGTTGTAAACAAAAACTTTAAATTGTGCAACATTTCTCTACCCTTTTAATATACTGGAAAAATTTAATGATAAATTTGGAGTCTCCGGCTCAACTAGCTCGGTACCGTTGACTGAAACTGCAGCAGAACATAAAACATATTTAGATGTAGAAGTATCTGAGAAAGACCAAACAATACTTTTCAGGTAATATTATTCAATCACAAGCCCCGTCGTTGTAGCTAGCAATAGAGAATAAGGCATATTCTCATGTGGAATTCGAGCTGTCTCATCCGAGCAAAATTCGCAAAATGTATTTCAGAAACAAGACGTCAAATATAGTTCACTGATGAGATGATTGCATTTAATGTATCCGCGTTTATAAGATACTTTTTACTCCAATCATTATTGAAATTAAAGGACATACTGTCGTGTGGCTTTGGTTAAATAGATCTTGATATATTGCTTCCCCATAATAAAACCAACTCCAATGTTCTTTAAATAACATTTATTTTTACAGAAGTGCATCAATGTATGCATGATTATATAGTTGACCCCCAGTAATGTATTGTGATATACTAGAAGCAAATGTAATTCATAGTTATATTGATAATAATAAAGATTAGCTTCGCGTGAGAGGCGAGAAAATGCTTTGTTCTTCAGAGTCGACAATTCTTGTAACTACAATCGTAAAACTTGTTACTGTAATCTTTCTGAACTGGATTGGTTGAAATTCCTGCTTGAGTTGATTCCAAAAACCAGGGAGACTTGTTTGTTTAAAGGGCTTGTTGTCTGTGCAACCTGTGTGGAACTCTACCTTGATTTTGATTAATAATTCCTTTAAACACATGACGAACAGCGGCCAAAAATCCTGTGTTCTATCTTCTCTGGAGCCTCCTGAACCTCTGTGCTCATTTTTCCGCGCTTTCGCTTTTAACACTTTCTTTCACGCGAAAATATGTGGAACATGATAGAATATTCTATAATATGGGGTGATATTTCTGCCAGCTAATTGGTTGATATTGAGGATACGTCACCTAATCTGTGGACTGATCATAGTTACTAATGCTGTAAAGATTTAATTCTCGGTTCCGCTGTGTAGGTTATATATAGTAAACAATCTAGTATCAGGAATATCCGAATTTCGGGTTTTAGTAAATAGAAAGTCGTACTGCAGGCTCCATATTCAATATAAACATCAAGACTATAATGACGTATAGTATCACTTTGATAGAATATATGGTATCAATATCTATGAGCAAAATAGATCTGAACTTGCTACACCCGCCTATCACACACTACTTACACTTGTCTTTTCCTTTTGCTTTGGCTCCAACATCTTTCTTTGTAATCTTGACACGAAGAAGATTAAAAATTACAGAGAACAATAAACCCTCTCTGGAAGGGAATATATATACATATATTTTTAAATTAGATATTAGTTTGATAATCCGTTAGACAGGATGCTGCTATGCCTGAAGTTTACTGTATCTGACTTTATTTAATTCTCACTATCTATTAGGAGAATAAAACTATTCGTCTGACTGAAACAAATTCACTCGTAGTTATTTAGGTATTATTTTAGAATATCCCGCACGAAAAATAAGCCCAATGTTAGCACTTAAACATTTAAGATCTTGGTTCATCACAACAAACTTATAACAACATTCTGTGAGAGACCACTTACCCATTTTCCATGTAAATACTAAGCTCAGCAACGCAAACAATACACCGTACCAAATTAATCATATCTACTCATAAAACACTCCTACAAATTTCCTTTGAAATAAAGCGTTATATTGTGCCCTGGCACAACACACAGGTGCATTGACATGCGTCCACATATTGTGATCACCTATCACAAAAATTACAACTTTTCTTTAAATATTTTTAGTAGATTTTCTATGAATGTGCATACATAGATACATATACACTGATTCTTAAGCCGTTTGGCCCACATAAGGCATAGGCTATTAACCTTTCTCCGTTATTCTCGACTCAAGGCCTTCTTTTCTGCTTTACTGAGTAAAGTCATTCATTTCACAAGTCTTGTTGGTTCTGAATAGTCATCGATGTTTCTATAAGTTTGCCGTATTTATAGGTAAAAGTCTTGCCCCTACACAAACCCATTTTTATCTCTGGAAGTAGGTAGTCTATAGTTGTATGAACTCTTTCCTTTGATACGTCCGCATGGAAGAGCCCCTTCTAGAAGCTTGCTCGCTGCTGGCATAATTCTGATGTCACTGTGGCTCACCAACAACCTCACCGCAGCAAGGAATTGACCTTGAGGTTGATACACACACACACACACACACACACACACACACACACACACACACACACACACACACACATACACACATATATATATATATATGTGTGTGTGTGTGTGTGTGTAACACATACGTAAGTATATGCGACTAAGAGTTCTACCTATTTTTCTGTTGTGCACACCTTGCGTACTGTGTAAGACGTTTATCATATTACAAAATGTTCTGATTAATGTACGCTTAAGCACAATTCTTATGTCTAAAATCACAGCCGATTTATTTCTGTGAACTGGAACCCAGCAAAAGAAAATAAGAATTTTCTTTATTTTTATCAACACGGGAAAATAACATGAAATGCTCAGAATCAATACAAAATGACAGAAGTGGGCTCAGCAATAAACACTGATACATGCGATAAAAGAAATAAAAACATACACATTACAAGAGAGAGAAAGAGAAAGAGGAGAGAGAGAGGGAAGAGAGAGAGAGAGAGAGACAGGCAGACAGACAAAACCTACATATCGAAGAGATAAACAGATCCAGTAAAAGAGAACGAATCTTACACATGGAACATTGAAATGTGCACCTTATGAATGCACAATATTTAAGCGCGCACTAAAGTGCTGTATTTTCATTTATTTCTCATAAAAAAAAAAACGAAAATACAATTTCTAACAAAGTATGCGTGTCCGCATTACATGCCAGAAATGTGGTCAAATCTCCATAGAATCGCATTTTACCGTATTTCCCAGAGAAGGTTTATTCGATGTGGAGTTGAATAAGTTATTTACATATTTTAGTTAGATTGGTAGAAAAGAGTGAGAAAGGCACCTTGAAACCGAAACCAATTAATTGACCAGAATCCTTTCAGCAGAGATGGCCACGGGAAGGCACTGAAGTTTAGCCTGTCATATGATTAAAACGGGTGATGGATTAAGTGTACCAGTCATGAAATCCATGGTGGGATTCGAACTAAACCTTATTCATAAATTTAAATACGAAAGTCAGATGTGGGTTACTACGAAGAATATAGAACATTGATTGGCTACGTCACAAACGACCAGAGAATGGTCTATGCTAGGAATACCATTACGTGGTCATATTCGAAATGAGATAATTCGAGAACGGAGAGGAGTGAAGGGTATGATCGCAAAGTAGCGAAAGCAAAAGTTTCACTGGGTCCGACATGTTGTAAGGTTCACAGACAAGAGATGGACGGGTAGAGTTGAGAGTGGTATCCAAAGGATCAGAAAAGACCATTGGGAAGACCGCCACAACGATGGAAAGATGATTCAGATAAGCAATTTTGGTAAAGATGGAAATGAACGGTGCAATCGTGACAGAATTAGAAGTTCACCGTGACCAGCACCTGATGGTCTGGTCGATATTGTGATATATATATAAATATACACACACATATATGTATACACACATACATTCACACACACACACTCACTCTCTCGCACACACACACACACACACACACACACACACATACACACGCACATATATATATAGGAGTGGCTGTGTGGTAAGTAGCTTGCTTACCAACCACATGGTTCCGGTTTTGTATTTATTTAAAGTTAACATATGTTAACTTTAAATAAATACAAAACTGTAATTGTTAGTCTCTCGCACAATAAAATATACAAACTAATTAAGGAAAAGCACCGTAAAATATTCGCTTCTGTTTGATGATGGCTGTATCCATGTAAAATTTTGGAAACGTCAATTGATGATTTCTCCCTTCTCAAATCGATGATGGCTGCCGTTTAAATTTAATCTATGATCCGAGATTTTGTGAAGCTGGCATCAGTTGAGAAAATTCCTTTGGAACAGTTGCTATACGACCGAGAATCATTAGCATATTGATATCTAAGGCAAACACATTTAACCAGATGTGTTGAGTACTGTCTCTTAACGAGGATCTCACACTTGTAAACAGTAAACATTTAAAAGGACGTATAGTGTTGGCTAAAAATTACCGATATGTGTTTTTGTATTATGTAACAAAGAAAGAAAACATTATAAATGCACTCTTTTACGTCTTTCAGCATAAGGGTTGTGGCTATGCTTCGGCACTGCCAGTTATCACCACCTTTTGAATGGCCATTTTAGTGAAGGATGGAGTTCGATATTGCTACCCTCATTTGAGTGATTTGGTCTGATGTAAGTTCACTGGGACTTTGGACAATAGAACTTCAAGCTGCTTGCTGTAAACATCTACACTTGATATATTCAGATCTAGATGCACTGGCAGCATGCTATTGAAACTAGCTGTCAAGAAGCATTTGTAACTTTTCCCGGAGATTTGATTTAAGTTCTTATCCGTGGTAAGTTTGTAAGCAGCTTACTCGTGGACAGTTAGTGTTTTCCTATTTGGCAATAAAATCCCTATACAAGGATTGAAACTCTTCCACCTGCTACTTGATTTTTCTGTTTTTGCTTACAGTAATGTATATGCAAAGGACTTCCTTACACCTTCAACTGTACACAGAGTACTTACTATAAATCTTAAGATATATTCTTTAGTATTATGATGCACTAAAACAAAAATGTTAACGAACCAGTAATTTAATATATATATAAATTGAAATGTATAATGCATAATATACATACACACACACGCACACACACACACACACACACACACACACACACACACACACACACACACACACACACACACACACATATATATATATCGAGCTATATAAAGCTTTATCTGCATACATTTTAAAAACCTATATATTACATACATGCATAGATATGTAATACGTGTATATGTACGTGTGTTTGTGTGTTTTTTGTGTGTGTGTATACGTGTGTGTGTGTTATATGTAATACGTATATATATATATATATATATATATATATATATATATAACTAGAGAGAGAATAGGGGAAATAAGAATAAATATAAAAGTAGCCTCCTTATTATTAAGCATCTGCTTGAGAAAAGATTACAAACAAAATTCTTAATTACGTGTATATATGCTTTACGTAGTATATATAATGGATTGTTTTCATCCGAAATTGTTGACTGTAGACAAGATTCTTGGTAGTAAGTATCGAGCGAATATATTTATTTATTTGTATTGCATTAAATATATATATATATATATATATATATATATATATATATATATATATATATATATATATATATATATATATATATATATATATATATATGTATGTATGTATGTATGTATGTATAAATATATATAATTGTTTTGTATATTTTGCATATTATTTATTTATTGCTTATTTATTTGTTGGATTGATGAAAGTTGTTGAAGAATAGAAGGAAGTCTATAGAATAGAAGCAGTTGGTCGATGGAGCGATTGGCGTCAGAAGAGATTTTATATTGTTTGTTAAAATGTACGTGCTATTGTTTAAGTTGTCGATGTGATTATTTATTTAAAATGTCTGGAAGTATGATACTTACTGAATAATCCTCATGTGCATCTACTTTTATATTTTTGTGCTAGTATATATATGGTTGATTATAAGGGTAAAACCGATGAATGGGAGAGCATCGGATATACTTCTTTCTTGCATGTATTCAAGTGATTTTATAAACTGAGTTCAAGTTACACCATAGTCAAGAATGCTTTATGAGAATGCTTTATATTTCTCTGCAATTGGTTAATATACCACCAGTCTAGTATGGGAAACCAGTTAAAATCGTGTCTTTGTGCTCATGTTTGGAAAGGATGTATAATTGGGGGCAACGTTAGCAGGTATACTTTACTAATCTAAGCACAAGGCCTGAATTTTAGATCGACACCAGTATGCAACTGGTACTGAATTTATCGACCCCGAAAGGATGAAAAGCAAAGTTGACCTCGGCGGAATTTGAACTCAGAACGTAAAGACAGACGAAATACCGCTAAGCATTTCGCCTGGTGTGCTAACGTTTTTCTTTCTTTACTGCCCATAAGGGGCTAAACATAGAGGGGACAAACAAGGACAGACAAAGGGAGTAAGTCGATTACATCGACCCCAGTGTGTAATTGGTACTTAATTTATCAATCCTGAAAGGATGAAAGGCAAAGTCGACCTCGGCGGGATTTGAACTCAGAACGTAAAGACAGACGAAATACCGCTAAGAATTTCGCCCGGCGTGCTAAGGTTTCTGTCAGCTCACCGCCATGCAATATTAGCAGATATACTAATCGGCAAAAAAAAAAAAACCTTGTAAAGTGACTTGAGGTATTTAGTACCTAGAATTGTCACTGTGCACCTAATTCTGCTACACATCCATATATTTGTAATTTTGGCTTCTCTCGGCGCCTCATATTCTCACAGTGCTTAGGTGTAGTATAACAATACAATAGTATGAAGATCTACACGATAGAAAAGCCGAAATGAGTAAGGTAACTTTAATTAACCTGTCATGTAGCATGAACGAAGCCACATTTATAGTCAGCTAGTATTTAATATCGCGATGCCTGCTAGGTTCGGCTGCTCTACATTGATAAGGGACAACTACCCTGAAAGTAGTCTGTAGAAGCCAGACCAGCAAGGGGAAGCGGCTGACCTCCCCTGTTGGAAGGTTATAATGGACACACACACACACACACAC
Organism: Octopus bimaculoides; assembly: GCF_046866305.1. Lineage (NCBI taxonomy): Eukaryota > Metazoa > Mollusca > Cephalopoda > Octopoda > Octopodidae > Octopus > Octopus bimaculoides. Next base: position 28,994,213 of record NC_142928.1, read on the forward strand.
ACACACACACACACACACACACACACACACATTATCGCTAAGCACAACACATATTTTTTTTCTCTTGTTTCTCTCCTTGTTTCTTTCTGTGTTCCTTTCTTTGAAAGAGCGTAGGCTCGAAACATTAATGACTTTCAATTCCCGAGTGTGATACTAAAACATCTATTTGTTTCCTACACCACCTGTCTTCGTCTGTTGTTTTTTTGTGAAATATCCCTATATATATATATATATATATATATATATATATATATATATATATATATATATATATATATATATATATATATATATATATATATATATATATATAGGTGTGTGAGAGAGTTGGTATGTGAAAGCATGTGGTTAGATGTATAAAAAAACAAGATAGAATGAAAAAACTAAAGAAGGTTGTATTATATGGTTAAAATATATATTAAAATCGTCATATTAGAAAAATGTTATAACATTTTGTGTATAGTGACATTGTTTTTGGAGAAATAACCGGTTTCGCATTTTCTTTTTCAATTTCTCAAATCTATTTACCGATGTTGTGACATCTATCCCTTATGGTGTGATTGTATAAGAGTTCTAACAGGAGGAGGTAACTAGGCATTTTTGGGGGGTATAAGGGAGATGATCAAAAATATTGGGAATGATTAGGTTTTGTTAATCAAACATGATTTGGTTTTGATAGAATAAAATGTTACAAATGGTTAAGTTTTGGTTTATATTTTCCAATGAAGTAGGTTTCCTTATTTTATCTATCTTGTGGTGGTATTCCAATGGAACATTAATAAAATGGAAAGATTACAAATTGTTGGAATACACTCTGCTGCCGTTGGCAAAATCAAATCTAACTTTACTTGTGCCTCGGAAAACCTGATTTATGTTATAAAATGCTCGGGCTACCGCCAAAACTACATAGGGTCCACAGAATTATCACTCAGACGCAGATGCCCTCTGCACCGACAGCAGATTGCATTCGCAGAATACAGAATGATACCCTTTAGTTAACACATTGACAGATGTACAAAACAGCGGCAACTACAATTTCTAATCTTTCCATTTTATCAATGTGCCTTTGGAACACCAACACAAGTTAGATTAAATAAGGAAACTTACTTCATTAAAAATATACGCCAAACTTAACCATTTCTAGCATTTTTAAATAAAGAAACTTACCTCATTGAAAAATATAAACAAAAACTTAACCATTCCTACCATTTTATTCCATCAAAACTAAATCGTGTTTAATTAATAAAACCTAATCATTCCCAACATTTTTGATTATCTCCCTTATACCGAAAAAATCTCCTTGTTCGAACTCTTATACATTACAGCATAAGGAATAGATGTCACAACATCAGTATAGAAATTTGAGAAATTTTGAAAGAAAATTCGAAGCCAGTTATTTCTCCAAAAACAATGTCACAAAACTCAAAATTTTATAACATTTTTCTAACGTGACGATTTTAATATATTTTTTAACCATATAATACAAACCTTCTTTAGTTTTTTTCATTCTGTTTTGTCTATATATATATATATATGTATAACTTGTATTATGAGAATGCCGATGCAAGGTGCGGTTGATACAGTTAATATTCCTCTCGGGCAATTTCAAGATGATAGCTGCAAATGATACATAGAGTGGGGTGGAATAATATAGCAACGATATTCTGAACAGAAGAGTTACGCAAAAGAAGTTTTTGCGAAATGGTTGATGGGGTGAGAAAATAAAAGACAAATTTGTTGGACGGGTTTCATTGGCAACGAAACAAGTGAAGCTAGATTCAAGGAGTACAGGCTATCGATTTAATGATAAAAATGGTAAAGTTAATATCTTTTGGGAAAAGCACTTCATGACGTATTTTTGAGGGCGTAGTCTCAGTTATCGTTATGTGGAGCAGTAACATCGTCATAAATGTGGTATTAATACCCCACTGTTGGTCACATCTGAGCTTTGTAAAGGTCTCGAAATTGTTGGGGAGGTTGAAGTAATTTCTGAAGAAAATGAGTAGTTTTTATACTTTGAGCATGTGATATTATCAGAGGGGATCTTCACAAATGGTGAAACTTCTAGCATTTGTAGAGAGCTTAAGGTTTCAGATGGTCTTGTTCATAGTTAGTCGTGAGGGTTGGAGTGACACTGTTTTTTTTTGCTTGTGCAGGGATTGCGTCTTTATGCAATTACAGAGAAGTTTACATGTGGAAGGTGCTTATGCGTGAAAGCTGGGGACGAATGGTTGGAATATCTGCACAGGATGAGGCGTTCTTTGAGGTGACGCTGAGGTCGCAGATGTATCAGAGGAAGTTTGTGATGACAGAAGCAAAACTCAGATTACACCAGAGCTGACAGAATGTGTGTGAAAGTATGTCTCTATCACACGCGTTGACGGTGAGATCTGGTAAAACACTTCCAATACAAGTGGTAGATAATATGCCTTGTAATAGATATGAATAGAAGTTATATCATTTTATACTAACAAATTTTATCATAATCTGCAATGAAATATTAATTGATCTATTTTGAGGTCTAATATTCGGTGAAACAATTAATCATTTATGCATGTAATAAAATAATATATTCCAATATTGAATATAAAGGATACTTGCAACGCACAATTTAGATCAAATTTTACTGCAACAATGTTCCCCTCCTGAATTCATTTATTATTTAACCACTTACAAAAGTAAACGTGATATGCCACCCCGCCCGATACAAAACTTAGTCCTTGCATATCTGTTTTTTCCATGTTATCTTCGTTACAAATATTCAAGCCAAAGTTACTAACCCCCCCCCCCCACGCAATCACTGACGTGCAAGTGTCCTGCCCATCTGCCGTATTAATCGCACTATTTTAGAAGGACCTGCAAATGTCATGCTGACCCCCACCACAAACAAAAGCCCCAAATGTTGTGTTCTTGTACTTTTAGTTTAGGTTCGTCCATGTAACAATAATTGATTGTTTAAAATTGAAGTAATTTTGCACAGTTGAAAGTTCAAAGTGCAGTGAGGTTAAATGAGTGTTTATTTGCTGGTGAAAACTCGATATCAGCCGTAAATTATTAGAATAAAGTACACCAGTCTTTCGGTATATACTTCACTATATCCCCATACTAACTTGCTTTAATTATTTTATTCTTAATTGTGACGAGAGAGCAAGAAGAAATAAAGGTAGAATGTCAAACTAAATATTTTTGCATATATAATAAATATAATGACTATATAGTCTATTCCTGCAAGGTATGAGGTGTCAGAATCGTTAGCACACCGGGCAGAATGCTAAGCGGAATTTTGTCCATCTTTACTTTTTGAGCTCAAATTTAGCCGAGATCTAGTTTACCTTCCATGCTTTCGTGGTCGATAAAATGAATGCCGGTGGAGCACTGGGCTCAAATAAATCGAATAGCAACTTCATTTCAAAATTTCAGTCCTTGTCCTATAGAAGAAAAAATGTGATACAGTCGAATATTCCTCAATGTTTTCAGTTACATTTTTTTTTCTAAGCATGAAATTAAGTATATTTTTATGCGGTACAAATCTAAAATATAATATATTTGAATTAGAATAATGGAGTATCAATGGCTAAGTTCAAATAAAACTAGCAATAGTGGCTACTCAACTGTTTGGGGTCTGTATCGTAGCTGCTCATCGCCTCCACCCAATATCTATTCTACTGGTGAGCATATTCATTTACACACATATAGATACTCAGTTTCTGATATTTTCCCTTTCCATCTTCACTTCGAAGGGTGCTACTTTTCAGTATCAGTTAGCTGCACACTTTCCCTATGTAGGGGTATGTCACAGCCTTTGTCTCTTTTGCCGTCCTCATTGTGTATCCTATACCCGGTTTAAAAACTTCACTCAGTTCGCTCTCTCTCTCTCTCTCTCTCTCTCTCTCTCTCTCTCTCACTCACTCTTTGAATTCCCTTCCCGTTTAGGGCATTCCTGCAAACATAGACCTGTTAAATGTTCAGAATAGGCAGATGTCGTACTGCAAAGTTGATGGTCACTAACCTTCGTTATCTGATTAATTTATACAAAAGTGAAGTATTAGAAAAATACTAAGTGGGTACCTCATATTATTTTGTTATATATGCAGCAATTTACGTAGGTTTTGATTTTGAATTCCATCACAGACAAAGTTTGCCTTTCATCCTTCTGGAATCAATGTAAGAAGTATAAATTAGTTTCTAGAACTAAGTTTCAAAACCTATCTTCCCATGAAACTTTTTACCTACATAAGAAATCATTTGTTTTATAGTCTTGAGGATATCTGTTTCGACAGAAACGTTACAGCGTCATATAGATAGTGGTTTTCGCCATTTATATATATCCTTTTAAATTCTAAATTCCATGTTATCAGTGGTTTACTTAATCTTGCACTCCACTAGGTAGATAAAATAAACATTATATAATAATTTATCTAAGTTAAATCAAAGAAAGCCCGAGCCGAGCTTCAAAATTCCAAATGCGTGTGCTCTTGTAAAGAACGAATAAATTTTGCTACACACACACACACACACACACACACACACACACACACACACACACATATACATATATTTGTTTTCTACACCACCTGTCTTCGTCTGTTGTTTTTTTGTGAATTCTCCCTATATATATGTGTGTGGGGGGGTGTATCTATCTATGTATATGTATATTGAAAATGAAACGATTGAGTACTTAGTATAGGCTTAAATTTAGATACCACCAAAGGTCAAATTTAACATTTTTCCTTCTGGGATTGATAAAACTGAAGATCTTCAGATTGTTTCTTCTGCGAGTTGACACAATCGGAGTGAGTTTCACCATCACCATCGGGAATCCATGTCTTCCATTTGCTCTGATAAGTCCTGGTCTCATAGGAACCAAAAGTTTGGTTGAGCACTAGTTCACAAAATTAATTACGTGAAACCCATTGTTACAGACTTATTGATAGATTGATTGTGCTTTGCGTTAGGGTTCTGTTGTCTGTCATAGCAAGCAGAAAATTCCAGCCCTAATAACTTTAGCTCCCGTATCCTTTACAAGTAGAGACTGGGCTAGGAAATGCTAAAGCAGAACATCCAAAGAATAGCACGTAAACACAAATTTCACACATGGAATCAATCATTAGAGTAGGTCTAAATACATAAAAATAATTTTAGTTCCACCGAGGGTGAAGTAGCCAATGTTGATAAAATAAGTTATAATTGTGTATAGGCTAGTCACATAGTGTTTGCTATTGCACTAACAGTTTCTAAAATCGAAGACGTTTCGAGAACTCGGCACGCAAAGTAACTACTTTTATCTGCAACGCACTTTATACTTATACTTATAAGAGTTCATTGTGAATGGACAGTCAGAATCGGAACAGCAATGACAATGTTTAAAACTACTATGTTGCTTTGTCATTATTCCAACTACTTCATGTAAGATTTCAGAATGCAAGTTCAAATGAAACCATTTGGCATCGAATCAAGTTTATAGTGTTCCAGGAGCTGGATACGATACTGAGCGAAATACATGACAGATGATACCTGGCATTAAACCAGATTCACTGATTAAACTGTTACTTATATTCAAGTTGTATTTGGAAGATTGTGTTTGCAAATAAAGATCTGTAGTTCAATGTACATTTGAAAACTTCTATCGATTTATTCCTTAGACACACTGCAAGAAATGTGAAACAGAATGGGGTGGTAGTGAGATTTTGTGATGTGTATGATTTACTCAACAACTTTAATCGATGATACACGTGCCGGGAACTGTTTTTAACTGTGAATCGAACCCATAAAGGGGTCTCTGCCCACCAAAATCTTATTTCTTGCTGTTTATTGCTTGCCTATTAAAATGAATTGAAGGTAGTCAGAGAAGTTCAAAATGATTCATCTTTGGGGAAGCAGTGAGTTGAGTTCTTAACAAGATTCCATTTCACAACCAAACTAGATAAAAAAAAATGGTAATGGAAAGAAAAAAAAATGGTAGGATAACAACTAAACATTGTGAAATAACTTATTAACAACTAGCCTAAGTACCCAGCATTGCTCGGAAGTTTAAAGTATGTAAAAGTAAATAAATATATTTATTCTGATAAAAATTGTATATTCAGAAAAATTCTATCAGATGACGTGAGTATAAACCAAGTTATTCAAACAAATTTTGAAATCAATCACAGTTTAATTTTGTAGAACTTCTAAATATACGATGTTTTCAGTGTATCCTTTAATTGGGATACAAATAAAAAGCTTTGGGATTTCCAACTCGCGAATATCCTAAATATAATTGCCCATGAGAGAAGCAAAGAGAAGCAAAGTTAATTCTAACAAACTTGAGAAATTGCCCTTGAGATTTGTCTATCGACATAGCAAAACTTAGTTTCACTGGGAACTGGAGCCGTTTAAATTCAAATAATAGGTCAGATGTGATTAATAGGATCCGTGGAATGATAACATTCTCACCCTTATGTTTCCCAGTGATAATTGCAGCCTCTAGGACATAGGGCTGCATCACTATCGCCACCAATCTGGTGAGGTGGATCCAGATTCCTGAGCAGCATTGTTGGGGCCCCCTTTTTAAGTGTTAAGTTGTGAGGTGGCATCTCAGATGGCTGTAGAGAGTTTAGGAACTCAGCAGGAAAAAATACAGCTTGTTCTTGATCAATGACAGTGTTGATGAATTTGAAATACTGTTCTTGTCCTGACAACGGCTGCAAGAGATCCCAATTGATTTTGTCGACGGCATCATTACGCGGAGCTAAGATGGCTCGCTCACATAGCCATTGACTGTTGCTAAAATTCTGTGCAATGTTTGGAAACACATGCATTTTGAGATCATTAACAGTTGGTACCATCTCACCACAAGGTAGCTTGTGTTGCTGTTGCAATTCTCCAAATAAATGATAGCAAAGTGTGTATCAAATGAAATTAAAATCCTGGTTCAGTGACAGATCGATGAAATTTGTAAAGTTTTAAAGCTTTTGATAACAACATATTCTCTGTTCTAATTAAATATTGAAAAAGTGAGAAAATGCCACCCTCTCTTTTGCAAGAGAAATTAAGTTAGCTTGGCTCGTGTAGGGTGCATGACATCGCCTCTAATCCTTTCCAATGTTTAATATCTACATGTACGGCCTTTAGACCTTTACGGAGAGCAATAAGAGGGTTAAGGGGGATGCTCGGGAAAGGGGGGTGGATGGTAGAGGAGAGTGTCCTCTAACTAATTTTATTAGGTCCATTCCACGAACAATTATTTGAATAAGTCAAGTCGATATCACTAACTTATGTCACGAGGATATTGAACTTTAAAATTTATAAAGTTTATCGTATAAATTGAAAGGTATTCTACAGTGTATATTGCCTAAAGGACCTAATGAATGAATGACTTATATCACTGTAATAAGAGTTTTCACCGGGCGTGCGTCCGTATTGTAAATATTTACCTTTCTCAACCCCACTTCTCCTTTACTCGGGGGTGTAATTGATAAGGGTATAGGGAAGGGTATTGAAACGGCCGAAGCCTCCCCCACATTCGGCAGGGGAGGCGTCGTCCTCTCTTTGCTGGCTAGTATGTAATGTTAGTTATCAGCATACAGTATTTTGTTTTATCTCTATCCAATTATAATTATTCACATCGGATTTAAAATAGAAAATATCCAGTGTTAATAAGTCGAGTTGCTCCAAGAATATTAAAAATAGGTAATGTAAGTATATAATATTTTTCAATCCATATTCAAGAATAAATACTCACAACGGATTCAAATGTGAAATATCAAATGATAATGAGGCGAATTGTTCCAAAAATATCCAAAATATGTATTGCAAAATACAGTTCTATATTTAAGAGATGAGGAATTATGTACAGTATTTACATTAGTTGCATTTGGCGGATATTTTTCCTCATCTTCTTTGTTGTTAACATAACGTTTCGGCTGATATACCCTCCAGCCTTCATCAGGCGTCTTGGGGAAATTTCGAACCTGGGTTCTCATTGCTAAGGTATTTTTCGGTGTTCAGGTCACTGCCTGGAATCGAACTCGGAATCTTGGGGTTAGTAACCACTACGCCATATTTTGGTGAAATTTTCGTTAGGGAAGACGATAGTCAATGGCCTTATACAGAGCTTCTCTGACTGGCGGGAATAAGGGAGATGTTATCATCACACCAGTGACCTAGTGCGAATTCTTGCAACAGAGTGGAATCTGCTAAAGGAACGCCAGATTCCCAGTGTCGTTGCTGAATCGGATGACGGAGTAAATTATCACCCAAGCGAGCCAAGGCATGATTTGAACTTCGAACGCAAGGAGGCGGAAGAAATTCCGTAAAACACCCAGTCCGACACTCATGCACTTCCGCCAACCTACCGCCTTCGTTTGGTACATTTTTAACCCTTCATGAAAGATAGACAGCAAGGTTGACTTCAACGGGATTTGAACTAACAGGGCAGAAGTTCGGACGAATAAATACTGTCCGAAGTTTTAATAACTCGGCAATACAAAATCTACAGTAATTTGAAACCCACAGAACGTATACGGTTTAGAGCAAGTATATGCAAATATTTACTGCAGAATATTTTGTGCGACGCTCTAACGGTTTTACACGCTAGCACACTACTAGTAAATGATAATACAACTAATAATGATAGTCTCCTTAATTTAACACGAAGTGTTATGTAGAAAATATTTAATTATTTTTCTGAACGTGTCAATTCACAGTCAGTTGCGAAATACGAACTCACGTCGATCTGAGGCCAAAAGACTTTAGTTAAAACTCACGTGCCAGTACCCAATACACTGGTTTGTAGTGCTTCTATCAAACACCAAATCAGGATTATATTTCTTTTATCGTATCGTTTTATCAAAGCCACTACTTTCGGTGTTTCTGGAATTCTTGTGTTTTATATGAAGATTTACGTGAGCGCGTAAGATTATGCTCATATATATACATACAAACATACAAACGCACACATATTTAGATACACACGTACACGTATATGAACACATAGACATATTCATGCACACATAAATATATAAAGTATGAGTGTGTTTGTATGTGTGTATGTTAGTAGGGGCGCTAATTCGTGTAACCCTAGCCTTATCTATTCACCTTCCGCCAGTCATTAAATTCTCATTGACTAGAGTAAAACTCTGCAGTCTACACTATTAAGTTACTTTTCGCCATGTTGTTTGAACATCGTAGAAGATGTTATCAGGGAACATCGAGTTCTTCTAAGCAACGTATGATGACATTAGCTGCATGAGTTATATTAATAGGCCGTGCACTTTCAAAGAAGCGTACCCTAAGATAATAATGATAATAATAATAACACTAATACTAATAATAATAGTAAGGAAGATGATGATGATGCAAGATAAAGATGAAAATAACTTGAAAAATGTAAAGTAAAAATATATACATTATTCGACTCATCATGAAAATCATTTTATTTTTTTCTCTCACTGACCTGCAACAAAGAGTGTAGTGATAAGTCTATAGAACAGTTTACCTCGTAGCATTTATTAGAAAAAAAAATAACTAAAAGAAAAATAATTACCTTGTATGCTTGTAGAAAAAAATACTTATACTATAGCTAGTGGTTCATATCATGTAATAATGGATTAAATAATGTTGTATGTTATGAAACCACTATATTTTAAGAAGGGTTAGTGAAGAAAGAATTCTAAGCACAGAAAGTGAAAGAGCAACCATTGAAAGTATTGAACAGGTAGAACAAGCAAACTTGAAATATATATATGCGTGCGTGTGGGGACGAGCGCGCGTGTACTTGTTTGTTGCGCTATTTTTGGCCGTTGTTAACATATTTATGATTGCAAATGTATGTGTGAATCAGTAAGCTTTTTTTGTATGCGTGCAGATATATAGCGAATAATATAAAAAAAGATACCGCTTTATATATACACACACACACACACACACACACACAAACACACACACACACACACACACACACACACACACACACGCACACACACACACACACATATATATATATATATATATATATATATATATATATACATATACATACATACATACATACATGTATATGTATATGTATATATATATATATATATATATATATAGATAGATAGATAGATAGATAGATAGATAGATAGATAGATTGATAGATAGATAGATATGTAAAGCTAAGATCCAAGGATCAAGGTGTAGGGAGATAGTGAGCTTCAAGCAGTCCGTAGAATATGTACATAAGTATATATATATATATATATATATATATATATATATATATATATATATATACAATTAAACCTTGGGAGAGGCATTATGCCGGTAATAAACACACGCACTGGTTCAGTCCTTTATTAATTTATATAGGTTTTGTTAAATTATTTCATTGCACTCTTGCAATCTCTTTAGTAACTTGTCTCTCCACTTCCATTTATTTTGAATGTATGATCTGGCGTTGTTTTGGCGTTGCTTTGGCGTTGTTTCGAAACTGAAGAGTGCAATGAAATAATTTAACAAAAAACTATATAAATTAATAAAGGATTGAACCAGTGCGTGTGTTTATTACCGGCATAATGCCTCTCCCAAGGTCTAATTGTATTTCTTTCAACACACGTATCCACATCAAGAATCTTGCACACGAAATACACATATGAATATATATATATATATATATATATATATATATATATATATATATATATATATATATATATATATATATATATATATATATAAACTTTCGGATCTTTACTAAGGTCCGACTTCCTTACAAATCTCAAACTGTGGCATGCGGGATGCTGCATATGCGAATAAATATCTAGAAATTAGGGAATGGGGTAGATAAAATCTAAGCTACATATGTTTCATAGCTAGCGGAACCTAGGAAGTAGTAATTATCCATACGACGGGTAGGCCGTACCCTACACTTCAGGCCAAGGATATCTTGTTTACATGAAGTTTAGATTCTCGTTAGGAGCCCACCTGCGAGTTAAGAGGGGATCTCCTAACGACAATGTAAACTTCATGTAATCAAAGTATTCATGACCTGAAGAGTCGCTTGCGGTCTACTCCCTCGTTTAGATAATTACTACTTCCTAGGTTCTGCTAGCTATCAAACATATATAGCCTGGATTTTATCAACTCCAGTCCCTAAGTTTTGTGTGTGTTGTGCAAGCCACGGTCATCATAGAATACGAGCATAAGCATAGATGATATATGTATTTTATAATTATTCTATAATTTTTTTGTTTTGTCTGTCCAACATAAAATTTCTGTGCATTTTCCTTTCATCATTTTGATGCTTTGTGGAAAAAAATAACTGAAGCTTTCCATTATGAATATATTTACGAGGGGGTACCTAAAAGAAACTGGAGGCAGAACCGTTAGCACGCCGGGCGAAATGCTTAGTAGCATTTTGTCTGCCGTTATGTTTGATTTCAAATTCTGCCGAGGTCTATTTTGCTTTTTATCCTTTCGGGGTCGATTAAATAAGTACCAGTTACGCACTGGGATCGATGCATTCGACTTAATCCCTTTGTCTGTCCTTGTTTATCCCCTCTATGTTTAGCCACCTGTGGGCAATAAAGAAATAAATATTATTTTGACTTAGTTTTATATGTTTACACTTTTATCGCCGTCAAAGTATATTCTCCATTTGAAGCAATGCATCGGTCCAGATGCATTTTCCATAGTTCGAAGCAGTGCTGGGATTCTTGCAAAGTGATACCTTTTAACGCCTCCGTCGTTTTTTTTTTTTCTTCACATCTTCCACATCTGCAAATTCCACCAGTTTTCGTCACCAGTGATGATTTAACTCACCAAGTCAGAGTGAGTTAGGTTCTTTAACCCTCGGTAACGGAGTAATGGGTTATTGATGAATATTAATAAAATCTGAAATCAGCGCTGATATGACTCCATTTTGCTTTTCTCTCTTGTCAGTCGTTAGAAAATTGACCTTAAATGGTTAAGAGTTGTTTTGATTCTTATTTCTAGCAATGCTATCGCTTACTAGCAATCTCCGCCACTTTAGTGACGTCTATACTTGTTGTCTTTCGGTTGTAAATTGCAAAAAGCCACCTTAATTTACACACACACACACACGCACACACACACACACTCACACATATATATATATATATATATATATATATATGATGAATACTCTTGTCCTGAACGACAAATGAGGGTGGCTTCAGTAAAATAAAGCGTTAATCATGTTCTTTGAAGACAAAGGTGTCTATTGAGGCCTACTGGTGCCTTGCAAACCTTTTGGCAAATGCAAAAAGTTGAAGACACGGTTTACTTCAGTGCTTGTGGATCATTCACTATGTGTTTTCTTGGTAAAACGGCAAGGTCTGCTTTGCTCGTGCTACAAAACCACAATGTCAGTTAAGAGGAGCAGCGTTTTGCGAGCGTGCTTGCACGAAGTTGGTCCTGATGCTGGAGTCGACATTGCTCAAATCTGTCAACTGAGGAGAAGCAGGATTGGCGCCAGATCCTGCGTTTTGATGCTTTGTTTTCCCAGGGAGAAAAGGAATGTAGCATCGCTTCAGATTGTCTTTTAGTTTGTCTTTGAAGCGCAAGAATGGCCTTCCAACTGACCTTCCTGTTGAAAATTGGCCAAAGAGAAGTTGTTTCGGAATTCTGATGTCAATCACACGTGAGAGATGACCGGACCATCTAAGCTGTATTTTGATGAAGATAGCTTCAGTATGTTGCATTTTCTTAGTACCTCACTGTCATGAATATCGTCACTCGGTTTTATATGGGAAAGAGTACGCAAGCATCGCATATGTAAAGTGTCAAGCTGGTTGATGTGCTTTCGGTACAGAGTTCAAATTCAGCACCGTACGGCAATTTTGTCAACATCACTGACTTATACACATCGACTTTAATACCTGGGTTCAGTCCCATTGCGTGGTACCTTGGGCAAGTGTCTTCTACTATAGCCTCTGGCCGACCAAAGACTTGTGAGTGGATTTGGCAGACGGAAACTGAAAGAAGGCCGTCGTAAATATGTATATATATATATATATATATGTATGTGTGTGTATATGTCTGTGTTTGTCCTCCCATCATCACTTGAAAACCGATGCTGGTGTGTTTACATCCCCGTAACTTAGCGGTTCGGCAAAAGAGACCGATAGAATAAGTACTAGGCTTACAAAGAATAAGATCTGGGGTCGATTTGCTCGACTAAAGGCGGAGGCGGTGCTCCAGCATGGCCAGTCAAATGACTGAAACAAGTAAAAGAGTAAAAAAGTATATATATATATATACTTATGCATTTACGTTTGTATAAACATATATATTAACATATGTGTGTGCGTGTGTGTGCGTGTGTGTGCGTGCGTGTGTGTATAGATGGATAAATAGATAGATAGATAGATAGATAGATGATAATTATATACGTATGCATATATATGCTTGTATGTTTGAGTTATTCTATCGATAACTATTTGCACTTCGATTGGCATAGCCACTTGATAGATATGTGTATTGACAATTGACACAGGACAGTTTTAGTTATATGTTACGGAGCAGTAATCAGTCTATTTGTTCCACTAACGGTTCAACCGCTTTTACACTGCAAAACTCATTAGACGAATTTGACAATTAGCGTAGCTAACATTCTAAGATGGAGCGGAATCGTGACGCGGCCATTGACGTTCTGATTATTTCGTTATGAGCCTATAAGTCTACGATAGTTACCGCTGGTATTGTAAAATTGATGCAAAAAAACCTGCTGTTGTTGTTTGTGGATGTGGTGGTAGCTGTTGTTCTTGTGTTTAGCTGTCGTGAATTCTATGATATTGGTTTCAGGTTTACTTGGCTGTCAATTTCACTTTGTAATGTCTCTTCGTGTGCCAATCTACGTAGGTTAAGTTTGAAAAACACAAAGACAAACACAAAAACACAAAGCAACAAACGAAAACAATAACAAACACACACACATAAAAAAAAGAATGAAAAAGAAATAAAAATAGAGATCAAAGTAGAAAATAAGAACAAATAACTGAAGCATTACTGTCCTCGTAAAGTGCAACCATGCTGAAATTCATTGGAGAGAGCGACTGACTACGAAGGTGCGTTCGAATCTGTGCAAGTGTTTATCTCTATGTGTATGGAAATGTGTGTGTGTATGTATATACACGTGCGTGAGCGGTCGAGAGAGAGAGAGAGGGAGGGATTGTGTGTGTGTGTGTGTGTGTGTGTGTGTGCGTACGCGTGTGTGTGTTCGTGTGTGTGTGTGTGTGTGTAGCTGTGTGTACAAGCGTTTGAGCATGTGTAGGTGCGTGTTTGTGCGTGCATGTGGAAGACAGAGAAAGAGAAAGAGAGTCGTTGAAAGAGAGTGGGCAGGTTGGGAGATAAATAGATAGATAGTTAGATAGATATAAATAGAGAGGGAGAATGAGAATGGAAGAGAGCAAGAGAGTGAAAGAGAGAGAGAGAGAGAGAGAGAGAGAGAGAGAGAGGGATGGAGGGAGGAAGAGATAAAAAAGACAATAGAAGGTAATTTTAGCATTAAACATGTCTTCCTTTCATAGAATTCAATGATAAAAATATATAAAATAAATTAACTGACTTGAATCAACAAAATGTATTCTTCAAAACAATACTACAACTAATAATACTAACAATAATAACACCACATACGCTACTACTACTACTACTACTACTACTACTACTACTACTACTACTACTACTACTACTACTGCTGCTGCTGCTGCTGCTGTTGCTACTGCTGCTACTACTACTACTACTACTACTACCAGCACCACCACTACCGCTACTGGTAATAATGATAATAAGAATAATAATGGTAATCGCTCAGAAACATTTCTGGTTGATTAAATTTAAAGCGTTCGATTTCTTTTTTGTAGTAAAATTTCTTGAACAGAACACAAGAACAATAACACCATGAGTAATAAAAGGAGGGGGTGGAGGAAAGAAATATAAACAAATAAATATTCTCTTTTACCGTTTTTTTTTGTTTTTGTTTTTGTTTTTTTCTTTAAAGATATATTTTTCTTCTAGTTTTCGAGCAGCAGAATAAGGGGAGGGGGGTGAAAATGCCTGATTACACAAATACAGAGGTACGTTAAAGAAAAATATACACACGCATACTTCCTCAAGTCATTGGGCTAGAAAATAAAATTCCGACTATACTCATACCATCTCAATAATTATAGAATAAAACCCCCGGTGTATGCTCTTACCATCTCAATAGTGAAAGTAGAAAAAAAAAAAAAAGAAAAAAGGAAAGGAAAAAGAAAGCAAAGGAGATCAGGAAGAAAAAAAATGCAAAATTGCTGAGGAGCTACAATCTCCTGCGCCGGTTTTATTCAGAAACGTCAGCGGCAACTGCTGGTGTATATATATATATATATATATATATTTTCTATGCACTCATGTTTTTTTCTCTTCTGCTTTTGTTTTGGTACAAGTACTTTTATAAACTTTTATGAAGATTCTAAACGACTATGTTCATTCGGGTTTTATGTCTCAGACTTCGTTTATAACGGGTTTTAACGCAGCTGAAATAAAAATCGTCATGTAGATTACGTTATTACTATCTTTTTTTTTATCAGATTTTATATATATATATATATATATATATATATATATATATATTCATTTTTGAAAGTATACGTGATGAATGTTTGTTTGTATACATGCAAACAAAAATAAACACATGCGCACACATAGGCATAAAGACAGATGCTTGTGTGCGCGCACAAAAACATAAGCGGTCACATAAATATAACATGCATTTATGTTTATGCGCATATATATATTATTTATGCATACATATTTCCTCTCTAATTCTTACACTCGCTATATATGTATATATATATATATATATATATATATATAGGCGTAGGAGTGACTTTTGGTAAGAAGCTTGCTTCCCAACGACATGGTTACGAGTTCAGTCTCACTGCGTAGCACCTTGGGCAAGTGTTTTCTGCTACAGCCTTGGACTGACCAAAGCCTGGTGAGTGGATTTGGTAGACGGAAACTGAAAGAATCTCGTCGTATATATATACATATATGTATGTATTTATGTATCTATTTGTGTGTCTGTGTTTGTCTCTTCCACCATTGCTTTACGACCGATGTCGATGTGTTTACGTCCCTGTTACTTACCTGTTCGGCCTAGGAGCCCGATACATATGTGTGTGTGTGTGTGTGTGTGTGTGTGTGTGTGTTTGTGTGTGTGTTTGTGTGTGTGTGTGTGTGTTTGTGTGCATGTTTGTCCCCCCACCCCATCATCACTTGGAAACCGATGTTGGTGTCCCTGTAGCAAAAAAGACCGACAGAATAAGTACTAGGTTTACAAAGAATAAGTCGTGGGGTCGATTTGTTTCACTAAAGGCGGTGCTCCAGCATGACCGCAGTCAGCATATATATATATGAGAGATTAAAGTGTACGTACGCCGCTATATATATATATATATATATATATATATATATATATGAATAATATAAAATGGGACAAGAACGCAAAACATCCAGACAGTTAGGTGATACAAGAAGGGGACAACAGCTTACCCACACACATATTTATGTGTGTGTGTACACAGAAATAAAGATAGAGCTATAAACACTGATACGTCTGACTGTATACAAAAATAAACTCATAAATTTAAAATATTTTCAGAAAGTCACTGCAATACAATATTGAAATAAGCGTAAAAACGAAAGTGAAACTGCAACAAGTGTTTTAATTTTTAACTTGCATTTCTAAAATTCGGATTTAAAAATCTATCTCCAGAAAGAAATGAATTTAATTTTCCGAGTAAGAAAATATGAAGAACCAGTTTAAAAGTGATCGGTACAGATATGTGAAAGTGACGTGAGGGTTGCGACGTGCGCAGATTAGTCAATTAGCACGGCACAGTTGTCGAGGAAAGGATTTAGTTTATTAATGAGGATAGCGTCAATAATCCTAAAATTTTCGAATTCCACTGGTGGCTTTGATGAGGAGTGTAATATCCTGATTGTGATATTTCTACTCACACAACACACACACACACACACACACACACACACACACACACACACACACACACACACACACACACTTCTCTCTCTGTCTCTCTCTCTTTAACTATCTATCTATCATCTATCTATTTTTGTATCTCCCCCTCTCTTTCATCCTTTCTCTATATCTCTCTCTATATGTATGTGTGTGTGTATAGCTATGTCTGTGTTTCGCGTGTGTGTATGTGTTTGTGTGTGTGCGGGTGTGTGTTTGTTTGTGTGTGTTAGTGTGTGTGTGTGTTTGTTTGTGTGTGTTAGTGTGTGTGTGTGTTTGTGTGTGTGCATGTGTGTGTTTGTTTGTGTTTGTGTGTGTGCGTGTGTGTGCGTATGTGTGTTTGTTTGTTTGTGTGTGTGTGTTTGTGCGTGTGTGCGCGCGCGTGCGTGTTTAACGGAAATATATTTGTGCGAATTCTTTAATGGCAGATGAGTAGTTTGTAGTTTGCGAACAGTATTTCGACACAAGCACGACTAAATTTATTCGACAGTGTATGATACACCAGGTAGATATGATTGATAATTCATGTCTGTATTGTTGATTGGGTGGTCGGTCAGTGTGTATATATTTTAGTTGCTTATGCGCGATTGCTTTTCAGAAAATGTTTTGTATCTGGTTTCATTTACAATTCTTGTATGTTTATTACAAACTGGTGTCTGCAATATGAAGCAAAATAGACGCAATTTATCAATACCCTTTTAACGTTTTTTGATTTGGCGATTATGTCTGTTGCTTCACTGCAGGTTATTCATACTGGTGATTTCAATCCGTATGCAAGCATCCTAGGCGGTTTTTTGAAGGGTTGATCTGTACTTCTGAAACAGACCCTGTAATCAGATTTTCCTGTGGAAGTTGGTTTTAATGGATCTCTCTTCAGTGACTCTGAGACATTAATCGAACCGACAGAGAGAGAGAGAGAGAGAGAGAGAGAGAGAGAGAGATATGTTGTGAATTCAAAATATTCAATGTGAAGTATATAGCTCTTTGTTGGCACTCCGTCGCTTACGTCGTCGAGGGTTCCAGTTGATCCGATCAACGGAACAGCCTGCTCGTGAAATTAACGTGCAAGTGGCTGAGTACTCCACAGACACGTGTACCCCTAACGTACTTCTCGGGGATATTCAGCGTGACACAGTGTGACAAGACTGACTCTTTGAATTACAGGCACAACAGAAACAGGAAGAAAGAGTGAGACAAGGTTGTGGTGAAAGAGTACAGCAGGATTCGCCACCATCCCCTGCCAGAGCCTCGTGGAGCTTTAAGTGTTTTCGCTCAATAAACTCTCACAACGCCCGGTCTGGGAATCGAAACCGCGATCTTATGACCGCGAGTCTGCTGCCCTAACCACTGGGCCATTGCGCCTTCATGAAGTATATAGCAGATCGGTTATATAAAGATTTCTTTGCTTGTTTTTTTTTTGTTTTGTTTTTGTCTCTGACACAGTAACAATTTCTATGTAGTTCTTTGCAAGCACAAGAAAAGATTTAAATATACATATATATATATATATATATATTTTTTTAAATGTACCAAAATAGTCGCAGGAGTGGCTGTGTGGTAGCCGTTATGTTCTGAGTTCAAATTCCACCGGTGGTCGACTTTGCCTTTCATCCTTTCGGGGTCTATAATTTAAGTACCAGTTATGCATTGGGGTCGATGTAATCGACTTAATCCCTTTGTCTGTCTTTGTTTGTCCCCTCTATGCTTAGCCCCTTGTGGGCAATAAAGAAATAAGAAGCTTGCTTTCCAACCACGTGGTTCCATGTTCAGTCCCACCGCGTGCAAACCTGGGCAAGTGTCTTCTACTGTAGCCTCGTGCTTACCTAAGCCTTGCGAGACGGAAACTGAAAGAAGCCCGTCGTATATGTATATGTGTGTATGGTGTATGTGTGTGTATGGTGTATGTGTGTGTATGGTGTATGTGTGTGTATGGTGTATGTGTGTGTATGGTGTATGTGTGTGTATGTTTGCGTTTCTGTGTTTGTCCAGCCCCCATCTCTTGACAGTCGATGCTGCTGTGTTTACGTACCCGTAACTTAGCAGTTCGGCAGAAGACCGATGGAATAACTACTAGGCTTACAGAGAATAAGTTCTAGGGTCGATGTGACTAAAGGCGGTGCTCCAGCATGGCCGCAGTCAAATGACTGAAACATATAAAAGAGTAAAATAATTTAAATTTTCAAAACTAACTCTTGTTGGTTTAAATTTCCCATCGGTACACAAGTTTAAATTTAGCGTGGTGGATTTTTGGGATCGATTACTTTACAAGAGAAACATAAGTTAACTTCAGTAATGCAAAGTTTACATTTTCTAGTTAAAAAATAATCGTAACATCGTCATTGGACTCATTTTCTCTCGCTTTTGCTGTTGTGATATAATGTACAATAGTTATCGATGCCTATCAGAGATTTGTATTTAATTCGACATATTGGAGTCATAGTATTATAGAACGTAGTCATGTAAGCTAGCTTTCGCAGCTCACAACTCAGCTGGGTTGACTTCATTTCCCAACTCGAATTTCAGAAAGATACGGGGTTACTGTTCCCGTATATACATTTCGGCACCAAAATTTAACTTTGTGCGTTATTACACAAGAAAATAATCAGTTATTTATTACATAGCAAAGTGTGATGTGTTAACTGAAAAAATACTGGAACAGATTCAACTCATCACAACATTTATTCGCATCTCTCAACATTCTTCGACGAAAAGGTGAAAGAATCGTCACAACTTATATATTTTCCAAATTTCCATAAAATCACACCAATAACATCGTGACTTTATTAGATCCATCGCGTCCCTTTTCAAGAAATATTGATCTTGCAAGCTATGAGGTAGCCCCTCGTAGGAAATCTCTCTCAAATCGTGCCCTACTATTTTACAAACGTAGCAACATACGAAATATGAATGCCGGAAAAAAATATTAAAAGATGAGTCCCTCGTTGTAAGGACGTCTTAGATCATTAACCTGCGTGTTCAAGGTTTACTATTCAACATCAGTAACTTACGTGCTTATGTAAGAACTCAATAATCATCTATATATAATTATTGTATATAAGGTGTGTATATAGTATTGTGATTCAGGATCTATGAGCTGCTTTCAAATCAATGGTAGAACATGATTCACTTTAATCATGCTTGTATTAACTTTTAGAAAGACATTAATGTTATACGCTCTCATTCACTTGTCCTATAAAGGTGTAACCTTGTGTCTATGTAGGAAATCAATAACTCTCCAATGATCACCATTCTATAGAAGTAAGCTGAACATTTCAATTTTTTGTTTTATTTTAAAGTTGCCTTCATTCCACCTACACTCGTTATATGCCTTATGCTGGTGCTATTAATTAAGCTATGTTCTGTACCGCTGTCAGCTGAAATTTATCTGAAGCTATTTCAGGTTATATAAGAAATAAATACTTTCTCCATAATCCACTCCCATCCCCCTAGAGAACATTTATCTATTCTTTCGTGATGAAGGAAGATGTATTAACCAAGAACAGCTTGACTTAGAGCAAATGAGTTCTCTCTTCTCGCTCCAGTAGAGATACCACATGCAGTGAGATTTTCAGCTTTCATCTTTAAACCATTTAAATTCATCTATACGATCCGAGATCATTTGGTGAATGTGGATTGGAAATAAGGTACTAGCAATTAGTTTAAGGGCTAATAGTTCTAAATTGAAATTCCTGCTAGCCGTAAGCAGTCGATTCACACATCCTTTCTATGTTCGATGAAGTATGAAGCAGTAACTTTCAAATCAAGAAAATACTAAAAAAAAGAGAAAGTGAATTATTATTGAGGGTTCAAAATATTTAGTTCAGTCATACATAGCTTTATTTAAGAGAGATTAAGGAACATGTTTAAAAATCAAGAAAAGTAGACAACCTACGAGGCACCCATTATACAATCGCTTAACTGCCTAAAAGTACAAGTCAAATTTTTCTTCTCGAATCACTTTAAAGCCTTAAAGAAAGAATAAAGTGAATGAAGAATAGGATGAGAAAGATTGGAGCGTCCTTCATTATAGCTTTGCTAAATCATTGCTGCCTTGTACAAACAATAGTAATACTATAGAACTACTAATGTTAAATTGTTGCCGTTTAATGTCATATTAGCCTTCATAGAACAAAGCTACGATTAAAAGCATAGCTTTCCGTGTAGCTAGAAATATCTTTACCTGTGCTATTGAAGGTGTTCTTCCCTATTATAAAGTTGTAAATGATGAATTGAGAGAGACTTGTTACTCTTTCTAGAAGGTTGAATGACATCCGAAGAAGTTGTCTCCTTGGTCAGTGTATCGGTATTAGACGTCTATTGTTTCTAGTAGTAATGTAAGTTTACTTTCCACTTGTGTGAAGGTATAAGAAGTAGAAGTTAGAGATGGAACGTATATACTTTTAGATTTAATGAATCAGTAATGAAAGAGCATTCACAATTTTTTATGAAAGAAATTTATAGACTAATGTAACAATAACCACTAACGTCCACAACAATATATTTCCAATTGCTTCGTATATGTACCTCTTGTCTTACATCTAAACCCAAATAAATCATCCTCAAAACGCCTCAGTAATAATTATTGCATTTTTCCTTGTTATTGTTTACGTTCTGCGTCAGACGTGTGGTGAGCTGATTTTACGAACAATGACGTTCCAGCCGTGATTACCCACCTTTGGTCTTTTATTCATAATTCAGATATAATGACTCTAGAACAATCTGGAACTCTATTATTCACGAAACATTTTCCGAATGATAGCGATGTTTGATTTTTGGGAGTATTGGCTGGTGATTCTAGCAGGTTGCTTTTGAGTGGAATTAAAAACAGAATAATTGCTAATGTTAATTCTTTTAACTAAAAATCCAATATCAGTTGCGTTACCTTAATCATATAGAAATATATATGAAATATTTTTTTTTTTTGTGTGTGTGTGTACCTTTTGATTAAGGAAACAAGTATCAATTTGCTTATAAATTAGGTTTTCAAATTCTTTCTTCTTTGTTTTGTATTCATTTGTTTATTAGCTGATAGTTTGAATTTTTATTGTTATTTGTTTTGTAAGGCGGTGAGCTGGCAGAAACGTTAGCACGCTGGGCGAAATGCTTGGGGGTATTTCGTCTGCCGTTACGTTCTCACTTCAAATTTATCGACCCCTTTCGGGTCGATAAATTAAGTACCAGCTGCGTACTGGGGCTGATCTAATTGACTGCTCCCACCACAAAAATTTCGGGCCTTGTGACTAGAGTAGAAAAAATTATTATTTGTTTTTGTTGTTGTTATGGCGGTGAGCTAGCAGAATCGTTAACACTCTGGAAAAAAGCTTAGCGGCACTTCGTCCGTCTTTACGTTCTGAGTTCAGCTTTCACCGAGGTCGACTTTACCCTTCATTCTTACGGGGTCAATACAATAAGTATCAGTTGATCACTGAAGGTCGATGTTATCCACTATCCTACCCATTAAAATTTCAGGCCTTGTAACTATAAAATAAAGGATAATTATTTGGCGCTTTTGTTAGGCAATGAGCTGGCAGAATTGTTATCACACTCGACAAAAGGTTTGACAGCATTTCGTTCACCCTTTTTTCCTTTTTAATTTCTGAGTTCAAATTCTACTGAGTTAGACGTTGTCTTTCGTCCTTTTGAGTTCGATAAAATAAATACCATTTGAACACTGAATGTTGATGTAATAGATCAACACTGTTCCTCAAAATTTCAGGCTTTGTGTTTATAATAAAAAAGATCATTTTGTTGTTGTTGTTAATGCTGCTGTTACTGTTGTTGTTGTTATTGTTGTTTGTGCACAGGTAATCTCTGGAAAGGAAAACGATAACTCCAAACCTGTTTCCGTGACTATCTAATTTTTTACCACAAGCATTCCATTTAGGTCTACATTATCAAATGTGTATCTTTTTGGTTTTTGTTTTGTAATCTGTAAAGACTACGTAGTGTATATTTGAGGATATTTGGCTGCTATCTTCAGCTTGCCGAGAGATTATAGTGAGTTACGCAGATTCGTTTAATTTCTGGTTGTTATTGTCTTTGTTATTTTTGTTGTTTTAGAATATCATTGATCGAACTGACAAATATCTACAGGCGTTCTAACTACATCCCTCTGATTATATTTGTAGACTTAATATATCTCTTTCGACATGTGACTGGGTACTTTCCGCTCTGAGTTCGGATCATGTAGAGGTCAAAATTACCTTTCATCTCTTTCGGGGGTCGATATAAAAGTAACATCCCGGGGGGCCAGTCATTATCGGAATTGTAAAAACGCCGAATCGGACGTCCTGCAGTCTTTGTTTCGGCTCTAAACACTTTGAATTTAAATCCCGCCATGGCTAACATACGTGGTAGACATAGCCCGTCGCCTGGTTTAGCACCACCTCTCTTTCTTGCAAGCATTCGACCTGGGTTTCAGGTCCGAGGATATCTTCTTTCATTCTCACCAGTTTCGGCACAGAACGAATTATGGACACTGCCTTCTTCTTGGGTGAAAAATACAAAATAAATGAATAAAAAAATATCCCTTTTACCGTTCACTTGTCTATTTGTTGCAGTGATTGGACAGCGGTCATGGTGGGGCAAGAATTTTAGTTGAACAAATCGACCCCAGTATTTAATTTTTTTTTTAGAGTCTGGTACTTATTATATCAGTCTGTTTTGCCGAAATGCCAATTTACGGAAATGTAAACAAGCAAACACTGGTTGTCAAGCGGTTGTGGGGAACAAACTTAGACACAAAAACAAACACACACACACACACACACACACACACACACACACATATATATATATATATATATATATATATATATATATATATATATATATATATAGATAGATAGATAGATAGATAGATAGATAGATAGATAGATAGATGCGACGGGCTTCTTTGAATTTCTGTTTACTACATCTGATCACAAGGCTTTGGTCAGCCGGAGTCAATAGCACAAGACAACTACTCAAAGTGCCACGCAGGGGGACTGAATTCGGAACCATGCAGTTGGGAAGCAAACTTCTTACCACACAACCACACATATGTTTTTCTTAAATGATGAAATGATATGACTCGAAGGACCGAGATTTCTTTGCTCTTTCTAGAAGGTCGCTTCACTTACATACAAGCGCTTACAGGATTCTTCATAAGGTATGAAGTATAACGTATAATTCTCGTTTGCAAAGGATAAATTCAAATATTTAAGCTTTCTAAACGTGATGTAGTTCCTCTCCTAATATATAGTTGCTTTCTTACTAACTCTTGTTATAGCAAATCAGTGAACTGGTAAGGAATGATTAGAAGAATGTCACAGGGAAATTTTTCAGGATTGACGTGAAGACATGTAAGACGAAATGTTGAGAGCCAAATTGCACCTGTTGGCTGATGGGAGTTGAAGAGTGAGTAGGATATGTATAGAAAAGGGAAGGGAGAGAAGAGGACGGAGACTAAAAGAGAGAGAGTGTGTGTGTCTAAGGAGAAGAGAGAGCGTAAGGAGGAGAGAGAGCATAAGTAGGAGAGAGAGAGAGCACAAACAGGAGAGAGAATATAGAACGTAAGGAGGAGGAAGAGAGAGAAAGAGCGTAAGGGTGGGAGAGAGATGGTAGAAGTGAATGAGGTAGCGATAGGGGAAATAAAGGCTAAATAGTCGAAAGCATAGTTTTCGGCATCGAGCTATAATGGAAGAAATAAAGGATACAACACTAATAGAACGAGATGCTCACACGTACACACACACACACACACACATATGCATAGAGGCACACATAGGTATAGCTTTAGAAATTGCTATGTGTGTGTATACACGAAAATTCACACTCGCACACACATACACGCGCACACACACACACACACACACACACACACACACACACACACATTGCTGAGTCTGGTGGAAGGTGCAGTACACATGGCCCTTGCAGTCCGTCTGAAAACGGCGCGTTTGATGATACGGTTAACGTTCTGTCTAAATTGTTGCAGTTCAACGCATCCGAGAAATACACGAAAGGGGAAGATGATTTCAAAGGCCTGGTATTCTGGAGCGAAAGTTGCCGCCACATCCAACAACGTCCACTCTTATCTAAATGGCATCTATCTTCTCTTCTATCCTCTCTCAGTTTCTCAGACCATGAATTATCCACAAGCCTAACTTGTATTTATTCCATTAACAATGATCTTAAGAGCATACTTTAGTAGAACTCAACCAGTACTTTTTTCTTTTCTTTCCTTTTTTTGTAATTTCGTAAAAACTCAAGCCATGCACTGATCTGAAAAACACCACTGCACAGAGTAGTTAGGGTACAGGAGTTACTTGTGGGTTGACGGTGCCATATTGGTGAAGGTATGGGATGAGCTCCGAGGTGCAAAAGCAATTATAGTGGCGATAGAAACGACAGATAGAGGGAATAGCATCCTTGTGGATCAAAGGTAAATTATGACCAATAATAGGTAACGCTCTTAGGCTTGGGCCGCTGTGCCTAACTTGACTCTTTAACCAGGCTGCTGAGTAAAAAAAAATAAATAATTGCATATACAGCTGAAGAAAGACGATAGGATGCAACCCAATGGACAGAATAACGAAAACAAAATAAATAGAGAACCACAATAATAGGCCTATCTCTCAACTACCGTAGGCTGGTGTTTTCGTATGATGGAATCAAGTTACAATCATCATTATTTTGGACCACCAAGCCACTAGAAACAGCTGTTGGACTCGTAAAACTCTTACTCAACCCCTTTCATCCTTGATGTCATTTCTATTTTGTGTAAGTCGAACATTTTTATATGTATACATATGTACATTTTCTGTATTTAACATAATTTTTATATCGACTTGCCTAACTTGCTTGTCCATACTAGGCAAAAATAAGAAAACAAATCGATCCCCAGTACGTATATATTTAAAGTTATGATTTATTCTATCAGTTTCTTTTGTCGAGCTGCTCAGTTGCTGAAGCGTAAATGGGACACTTCTCCTAGGTGTGATGCACTAGGTCTGGACCCGAATAACCTGGTTTCGAAGCTCAGAGTAAGTGCAACAAAAAGTTAAAATTAAACCTACAATAAAGGAGGCAATTCCACAAATATTCCACATGTATTTAAAGACATCACACACAAGGAAACACACACATAGACATATTCATACACATACATAGATACATACATAAATACATATACGTATATTCATACGTATATATATATATATATATATATATATATATATATATATATATATATATTTCTTCTCTCGCATTGCAAGAAATAAAGAGAGAGAGAGAGAGAGAGAGAGAGAGAGAGAGAGAGAGAGAGATGAGGATAAAGCTTTGAGAAAGAGAGAAAAGTGACAGAGGTTCAGTGAACGTAAGAGACTGTCAGAAATTCCAAAGAATCAAAGACCAAGAGATACTTTACCATTTATATGTTACTTATAAGGAAGACGTAATTAGACACGTCTCGCAAATTTCATTCCAGAAGGAATGCTTCGAAACCTTACCGGATTAGCAGACGAAAATCAGGTGGGTCTTGAATTACATGCGGTAATCTTCCTGTAAGTACTTTGATGCTCTCAGAGAATGTAAAACAACTGTAATATTTATTGTGCCAAACAAAAAATTGCAAAAGTGAAAAAGAAAGAATAATTCTGCGGTATTTCCAATAATCTATAATGACCAATTAGTATCTTATCGCATAATCTGTTTGCTAATCCAGTATTAACTTATAATGATTCAAACTCATATTTCTGTTTGTTTTCGTTTCTTTTCTTTTCTTTCTTTTCTTCTCTATTTCTTTGCTTTTCACTTTCTCGTTTATAGTATTTCTTATGCTTCGGAATACATGCATATGGTAAGAATCTTTTCTACTCTAGGCACAAGGCCTGAAATTGGGGGGGGGGGGGTAGAGGCCAGTTGATTAGATCGATTCCAGTACGCAACTGGTACTTAATTTATCGACCCCGAAAGGACGAAAGGTAAAGTCGACCTCGGTGGAATTTGAACGTTTCTGCCAGCTCGCCGCCTTATGTTACTTGTCTTGTTTTCCATTTGTTTCTTTCGTTTTTCGCATACACGAGTTTGTCTTCGTACTCCTCGTTGCTTTCGTATTTCGTATTTCATGTTGTTTGCGTCTTGTGACGTCCTGTACCCATATATGCATATACATACATACATACATACATACATACATACATATATATATATACATATATATATATATATATATATATATATATATATATATATATATATATATATATATATATATATATATATATATATATATATATATATATATATATATATATACTGTATTTAAAAGCAGCAGAAATTCCTGCTGCTTTTAATAAACCATATTACTCTACCTCTGGTATTTGAGTACTCTTTTTTTCCACCTTGTTGCACATTTTATGTGCTTACTCCGGTAAATATATATATATTATTTATATCATTTTATGACTGAACGCCACGCATCCATTTCCAAGTAAGTTCATCTACATATACTACATATGTGTTTGTGCACGAGTGCGTGTGTATAGTCCAATGATGGCTAGAAATGGTAAACTCGAATTCACCCTCACTCCCCTTCTTGAAATTGATTAATAAAACACGTACTCCATAAAAATGTATTGAGTTATATTTCAGTCTATATAATCGATCTCAAATTGATGAAAGTCAAATTTCACATCAGATGAATTCGAAATAAGGACGTAAACGGAACAGCGAAATGAAATTGAACTAATTATATTTTCAAAAAATGACATGACACTTATTGTATCAACAGAAAGAAAATGAAGGTCAAAATTCATCCTGGCAAGATATGAAATCGGAATATAACGAACAGATCGTAACGAAAAACTACAACGTATTTTTGTCGATTCTAGACACTAACCGTCATGCTTTGTTGAAATGTTAATAAAAATAACAGACTGAAAAATCATAAATAGATAAAACTACAACAAAAGTCTTTTTTAAAAATCACCTTTAATCGCTCTCCCTCGTCTATCCGTATAAATAACGATTTCATTTAAAAAGGAAATGCTCGAAGGCAAGTCAGCAAATTGTATTACCGATCATTTGAAAGAGAGTCTTAAGAGCCACTCCTGTATATATTTGATGAAGGATTCTTCTTATTTTACAACACGTCGTCTATATTCATTTTGGTAAACTCCTTGCGTATAAAGTAAGGTTCATCAAGTACATAACATTCGTCCTCTATTTATATTACAAACCAACAACATCAAAAAAAGTAATATCTTCAAAAAGTTTATAAGCAGTCACACGCTTATATGTGTATGTATCGATATACGTACGTGTGTGAGTTTGCACGTGTGTGAGGCCTTTGTGAGAGAGAGAGAGAGAGATATAGAGAGAGAGATAGAGAGAGAGAGAATGTGTGTGTGTGTGTGTGTGTGTGTACCTAAGCACACGCACGTACATACTGATCATATCGTGTGGGGCGTCCTGTGAGAGGCAAGAAACTGGTTTTGACATTTAGTGAAGATTTAATCGGAGTGATAGTAAGAGGTAAACAGAGTGAAAGCAGGGGAGTAATGTGTGTGGGCGTACTTATGCGTGTTGGGGAGAGGAAAACAAACAGTTACAATTTGTTTAAATATATAGTTAGGACAAGATACTTGAAGAGAACATATATATATGTATATATAATAAATAATCGGTCAGATCCAGAGAAAGACATAAGCTAACAAATAGAAGAAACGGAAGCACAAGGTATACATACATACATACATACATACATGCATACATACATACATATATACATACATACATACATACATACATACATACATACAAGCATGCATCAATACTTACATACATAGGTATACAGAGGTAATGATCCTATGAGTCGGTTATGATCACCAGTAAGGTGATGATTAAGTTTCTCTGGATATAATATAGGGGTCCTATACATCTCTGTCTCTCTGTCTGTCTGTCTCTCTCTCTTTCTCTCTCTCTCTTTCTCTCTCTCTCTCTCTCTCTCTCTCTATCTATCTATTTTTCTATCTATCGATCTATCTATCTATCTACACAAACACACACACACACACATATATATAAGTAAAAAATTAATGAGTGCGTGCCTTACATAAATAATATTTTCAGGATTAAATAAATAGACAACAGAATATATATATATATATATATATATATATATATATATATATATATATATATAATATTATATTATACTATATTATATTATATTTATTATATTATATCATATTAGAGGAAAAAGGATAACAAAAACCAAGGCAGGACAGGTACCTCAAGTCATTTAGAATATTCAATTAGGTCGACTTTGCCTTTCATCCTTTCGTGGTCGATAAATTAAGTACCTGTTGTGTACTGGAGTTGATCTAATCGACTGGCCCCACCTCCCCACAAATTTCGAGCCTTGTGCTTAGAGTAGAAAAGAATATTTAATAAGGGTAAGGTGAATTTGAAGTCTTACAGCTGTTTCTAGGATATACCATGTGATAGGCCAGCATGTCTGTACACTGGATATACCGTCATCAGAGACATGGTGGGTATGTATGGAAGATCCAGACAGGGAAAATACACAGTTTTTAAGGAATAATGTAATGAATAAAATAATAGATAGAAGAATACAGACAGGAGAATAAAGATCACAGCTCATCTTCTTCCACAGGGAGGGTTTGGATACATCAATGATAGACATATATGGGCTGTGCGGGAGTGAAGCATTTCACATACCCTGTGGAAGAAAGTGAGCTGTGAATTTTATTTTCCTGTCTATATTCTATTATTTACTGCTTCCATCTCCTATCTATTATTTTATTCATTATTTTCTTCCTTATAGATTGTGAATTTCCCTGTCTAGATCTTTCATACATACTCACCTTGTCTCTGATGACGGAATACCCAGTGTACAGACATGCTAGCCTATCACTTGGGATATCCTAGAAACAGCTGTAAGACTTCAAATTCACCTTACTCAAACTAAATATTCTAAAAGACTTGAGATACTTATCCTGCCTTGGATTTGTGTTCCTTTTTTATCTAACATAATATATACCTGCTAACTTGGAGGCCTAATACGGATCCCTAGCACCAGTGTAAGCCGTGAACCTGGAACCTGACGGATAATCAATTATAGCACTTATTCAGCGTACCTATTCGTTTAAATCACCAGTGAACTAAATCCCCCATATTCTGTGTGTGTGTGTGTGTGTGTGTGTGTGTGTGTGAGTTTATATTATAATAATAAAAATTAATTTAATATTAAACTAATGGAGTACTCAGTTTATTTAATAGTGTACAAATCTATTATATTTTAGTGAGTTATAATGTTGAGAGTGACTTCGAAGTTTCGGCTAGATGAGCCATTATCTGTCTGTGGTGGGTTTGAGTTCATATCGACTCATAATATCCGTTAAGTTTGAATCTTATAGGGTACGGTCAGTACACACACACACACATGACAATCTATCTATGCATCTATCTGTTTACCTAACCGTGTGTGTGTGTGTGTGTGTGTGTGTGTACTCATTGTACTCTAGATCATGGGTTAACTAGCCGAAGCTTTGGAATTACTATCGATACTAATCTTGTTAAAGATTAATAATTTTATACTTTTATTTGAAGATAGAAGCAAAAAATAATATATAGTCTGTACATATGTGTCTATGTATACGTCAGTATATATGTGTGTGTATGTATGCCTGTGTATATATGTATATATATATATATATATATATATATATATATATATATATATATAGAGAGAGAGAGAGAGAGAGAGAGAGAGAGAGAGAGACAGATCAAGCTAATCCAATCTTCGTTGTCCCACTCATGGACTTTTTCTTCTTGTTTCTGTTTAGTTGTGTTATTTGAATGTCTGGCGCAGTTAGAATAACCTGTGACAATTCGTTCGACCTCTTTATACATATAATTATGAAAACACTTCACTACTTAGTTCGATTTTTACCCACCTTGGTTTCGTATACGGTGTTCCCGCTTGGAAGCTTGGACAAATGTTTGTAATAGCTTTGGCTTGACCAATACCTTTGTGAATGAATTTTGTGGAAGTAAACTGCAAAAATCCACCGCATATGTATATGTGTTTAGGGCTGTTTCAGTGAAAATCGCTGCATTGAACTAAAATTTCTCTTTTGATATTTGTTACGTAATTAAGGCTGCGGGTTGACAGAATCGTTAGTAGAATGGACAAAATACTTAGCGGCATTTCGTCCGACTTTTCGTTCTGAGTTCAAAATTCCGCCACGGTTTACTATGACCTTGTGGAGTCGCGCGGCTTAGTAGTTAGGGAGTTGGACTCCTGATCGTAAGTTTGTAGTTTCGATCCCGAACCTGGTGACACTTTGTGTTCTTGAGCAAGACACTTCATCTCATGTTACTCCAGTTCACTCATCTGACAAAAATGATTAATCTTGCGACAGATCAGTGTCCCATCCTGGTGGGGAATTTATACTCCATAGAAACCAGGAAACCGGCCTTCATGAGTCGGCATAACTCGAGAAAGTAACCTTACCGTTTTTACCAACTTTCATGACTTTCATTATTTAGAGGTGGATAAAATACCGGGGCCGATGTATTCGACTTACTCCCTACCTCGAAAATGCCGGCCTTGTACCGAAATTTGAAACCGATGTCAGTTACGTCATTTTATTCGAAAACAAGACATTTCTATTCGAAGGAAATCGGAGTAGCGTTCAGAATGTAATAGGACAGAACTGCAAAGAATTTTGTCCAGTCATCTGCCAATCCATATGAATAATGATGAAGACTCGGCACTTCTCGTTTCCATAGGGACTATCAATCAACTTGATGTCTCTCTTTTTTTATTTTTTATTATTATTATCGTATATGTATCTCTAGGGGTCAGAAACGTTTTCCCCTCATGAGTATATCAATACATCATTTTAGATAGTAGTACATTGACTGTGACAGATATGTAAGTCCAACAGTATGGCTTATCTGAGGTAACATCTGCTAAAAAATTACGACCCATAACTGACAAAGTACTGATAAAATTATGGCAGAGGCTGTGAATGAGTGAATGAAGGAGAAAGATAGAAAGAAAGTCAGTGAGAAAGAGAATAAAGGAGAATATGTTTGCGTATGTAGGGGGATGTATATTTGCATGTACGTGTGTATGCGTGCGTGTCTGTGTATGAAGATGAGAGGGTGAGAGAGAGAGAGAGAGAGAGAGAGAGAGAGAGAGGGAGAGAGAGAGAGAGAGAGAGGGAGAGAGAGAGAGAGAGAGAGAGAGAGAGAGATAGAGAGAAAGATTAAAATCGGGTATTCCAAGGAGAACATAGTGAGACAGAATTTCTTAGAAAATGGTAGGTAACTGATATTTCAAGATAGAATTTTGACAAGAGAACAAGATAGCATAACGTGAACTATAAGAGTAAGTATTTGGTTGTCTTGATAATCTCACACTTGACGAGGCAAGTGAGGTTTTACCCAGATCTTAGCTCTTAGCATTTTATAATCTCGTATTCTGCTTGATGTTTGTCTTGAAATTTCAGCGTCCCTCGTCACCCCTTTAAACAGCATCGAATGTAAAACCGTTCCACAAATGCTTAACTATTTGTAGTTCACACTTCGAAGCTATGTTCGCTAAGAACGAACGAAAGAAAATACGGGTCTACCAGTAATTTCTCTCTCTCTCTCTCTCTCTCTCTCACGCACATACGCACATACGCACACACACATATATATATACATGTATGTATGTACGTAAATATGTATATACACATGGACACCTTTAAGAGAGGGTGCAATAAAAGCGAATATATTCAAATTTGGCACTGAAATATTATAACTTATAAACAGAAAAAAAAAAAATAAGACTTGAAAATTAAATTCAAAAGAAACATGATATAATCTATATATTTCTTGCGATATTAACAATTCTTCCACTAGACATGTAGTTATTAAACCAAACACATATTTGTCAGCGTCATCAGCGGGCGAAAACGACACAAGTACCAAAATATCAGTCGTTAAGTTTACACTGGTAACGTCAAAAAATATAACCGGAATAGATCGTGAACAGCCGAAATAAGATTTACACATAAAAATACTGTACATGCAGAGACTGTCAATGTAATATAGAATAAAGCCATTTTAGAACGAGAAAATTTCTTTTTGCACAACGGTTTCGAAAAGATCTCAGCAAAATTTTAAAGCACCGAAATCGGGAGCCGCAACATAATATCGAAGAATAATTTAAGTAAAACAAACAAATGGTGTGTCTGTGTGTATATATAGATATATATATATATATATATATATATATATATATATATATATAAATGTGTGTGTGTGCGCGCGCACAGATAGCTAGATATATAGATAAATTAATATAAACAACTCGGCTCACTAGAATACCATAAAGGAAAAATTCAATCGTTACTAAATATGACATAAGGGTGCCGAGACATCTACATTGCTAGAGATAAGAGTATGTGTATGTATATAGAGTATGTGTATATATATATATATATATATATATATATATATATAAATATATGTGTGTGTGTGTGTGTTTGTGTATATATATATATATATATATATATATATATATATATATATATATATATATATATATATATATATATATATATATATATATATATATGTATATATATATAAAGTTTAGGTTAGTTCAAATATTTGGGGGACTTTTAAAAGCAATTTCGCTGCATTTTATCGTGAAGAAAAAGTCTCACTTATCGCAAAATGTGAAGATGCATTATTAGCAACTGTAAGCGGCCTCCGTGGACTGTTAGATATCCATTTCGGTATCTTTTTTACCAAGTGAACTGGCACAAAGCCTTATCATTATTTTAAATCAATAAATATTTACTGTCTGTAGCTTCAATTGAAATTTGGATGTCACGAATGTGGTACTTCTGCATATTTTTTTGACCAAAGATGTATTAGCAAGGAAGTGTTATTTAATCCGTACATGTAACTGTCTGATCGTACTTGCGATGTAGAATCCGTTTGTTTTGCTACATGCGATTTAATACACCAGTCGTTCAATTGAATCATCATAGCAATTTTCTTAGTGTAATACCGTTAAATTGCTTCATGGCTCGCTATTAATTTCATTCGGTGTGGTGATCTTAGTCGAGAGCAGGATGGCTGGAGGCAAACGTCCTCCATAGGACCAGCATAATATCCTGATACTATGATCTAAAAGTTCTCTGAATACATCCGGCCATTCGCCCGTACATTGCTACCATCTTGGTTATATGTATGCATGCATCTATATGTGTATATATATATATATATATATATATATATATATATATATATATATATGTATGTATGAATGTATGTATGTATGTATGTATGTATGTAGGTGTATGTGTGTGCGCATATATATATAAACTTACTTTTAAATGGATGAACGGCGTCAATTAAATAATAATATAAATAATATATACAGTATATATATATGTGTATGTGTGTGTGTATATATATGTAGTTATAAAATATGTCCTTCTGTTTAAATGTAATTTCATAAAATTTCTATATCTTTATGCAGATGAGGATTGCTCTGCATTTTATATTTGATGTAATGTTCACATTGCTGAATTAAATGAAATCGAATGAAACGATCGTACTGCATTAACTTTGTATATCCTTGTTGCTTCTTTTGACTTATATATATATATATATATATATATATATATATATATATATATATATATATATATATATATATATATATATATATACATACATATACATACATATATACATACATATATATGTGTATAATATATATATATATATATATATACACACACACACACACACACACACACACACACACACACACACACATATATATATATATGGATACAAGACTCACTAGTAGTAAACAACATGAAATACGAATACAAATGAGATAAATACACAAGAAACGAGAGAAAAATGGAAAACAGGACGGATGCTACAAAGAATACAAAGAACGACCATTCATCAGTTGTCGGCTGCCTCTCTACTCTCCATTTCGGGCAGAGGTGCATGCGTGCGCTAATGTATATGCGTTATATATATATGTACATATATGTCTAGATTGGTATGTGTGTATGTATGTATTTTTCTCTCTATATCAATGTGTGTGAGTGTGTGTGTGTGTGTGTGTGTGTGTGTGTGTGTGTGTGTGTGTGTGTGTGTGTATACTTACACACACAAATACGAAGGAATCAATAAATAAACAAAAAAAAAAGAAAAACAATGTGAAAAACTGGATTCGATAGCAAAACGCATAAATAAGAATATGACCGAATAGCGAACGGAGAAAAACCAAACTTTTATGTTAGTGAAAAGCAGAAGGATTGATAAAAGAAAGAAGTAACCGAGGAAGAAATCTGTGGAAAAATAGAAGGCCGAATTGGCCTCATTCCATTCCAATTTAAGAAGCGTCAAGTTGAACTTCGATGTTTAGCGTTGCAAAAGAACTGGCTTTTGCACTCGATAAATATCTAGCTGTCAGTTTTGATGTTTTGTTCAGCGACTATGGTTGTTAACTATGCTTACACACGCACACGTGCTTACAAATATGTGTGTGCATTTGTGTGTGCGTGTGTGTGTTATGTGTGTGTGTCTGTGCGTGTGTCTGTGCGTGTGTATGCGTTTATTTTCTTGTGTGTGTGTATATATATATGTACATATATATATATACATATGTGTGTGTGTGTGTGTGTGTGTGTGTGTACATACAAAGAAGCATATACGTATATGCATGATTGAGTCTGTATGTTTTTACATATGTTCTCAATAGATAGTGACTTCGAAATGTAGCCAAATCTAATTTTTTCGCCTGTTTCACATATTCAATAGTAGATCAGTCTGCTCCTACTCATTTGTCTATGCGTATACATATCAGGGTACAGGACGTTAGAACAATGAACTACAGGCAACGGAACGAACACATAGGAAAACAGAAAGCCACTTGTAATTATTCATCAGCTGCCTCTATTCTAACTCGACGTTTCGAAGATAAGGCAGGACGTACTCCAGAATAGTCTCTTCCTGAGTAGTGGATCAACCAACTAAACAGAGGATTCCAAGGTGGCAAACGTAAACCAAGACAGGAAAAATTGGACAGTGAAAACAACATAAAAAAGCCGTACGGCCAAACGCGAATCTGATGTAGAACGCTAGTAGTTCGTCTTGCCTTCACAGCGGCTGGAGTGAAAAGAAAGTTGACCACAGGTCACACGAGAGCAGAGAGGATGGTGGAGGGAGGAAGTGCAACAAGGAGGAAGAAGCAGGAGTGTATAGCAGTGAAGTAGAAAGTAGAAGTTAGAATAACAGAAAGAAGCAGAGCGAGACGGGAAGATGGGTAAGGAGAAAAATAGATAGGTAGATAGAGGGATAGATAGAAAGATAGAGGAAGACAAACACACACACACATATATATATAAACACACACACACATATATATATAAACACACACACACATACATATATGTTTATGCCCACATTCATAAACATATATATGTTGATAGGTAGTTGACAAAACTCGCAACCGTTATTTTTTCATAACCTAAAAAATCATACGTTATCGAGACGATATCCAGGTTGAGAGTTTTCTTTCCTAATCTAGTTTGACACTTGATACGCCATATTACGTGAAGAGGATTGTTGGAGGATGCCTCCAAATATCCTGATTGATTTGATAGTTACACTTCATATGTTAGTTACTACGTAAAAGCAGTTTCTGTCTGTGTGAGACCCTGTATCTTGGAGTATTCTTCAATTGAAATTCCGAAGTGTTTTATAATTACTGTCGTAGAACGACTGCCGTACATCTGCCTCTGAAAATAATAAGGGGGAAAAAAGAGTTAACTCCCTTATAAAAACAGTGTTATTCTAGACGAGTTGCCTATTAGCGCTTTAATAACTGTTACAACGAATTTATGTAGCAATCGCCATCAATCTTTCTAACATTACATGGTATTCATATTGGAAACTTGTTTACCAGCGACCAGTAAAGAATAAGGTGAATATGACCATGGTTTCGCAAATCAGATGCATCCTCTAGGTTAGAAATGAAGTGAAACTTTATGTCTGTAAAACTTTAAACACCGACTTGTGGGAAATGTTAACTAACTGTCTGCAAATGTAGGGATCAAGCCACTGATCAGGTTCAGGATCGAATTGAAAAGTGCAGTGCTTGTGGTTGGGGAAGAACTGGATAAAAAGAGGGAAATAAGATTGTGATTGAACGTTGGCTGAGAAACGAACGGAAGTAAAGAGGATTCATGAAACGAAAAAAGAGGATATGGGATGAAAAGGGAGTCTTTGAAGGTTCTGATGGAGCAGAAAAAGGGAATTCGTATATTAATTGGATTACAGAATTAAAAGCAGAGGAGAAAATGTACAGGGCGAGTGGTAAAAAAAGTGGTGATAAAGAAATAAGAAATGAAGAAAATGAAACTGAAGAAAATCGCTATATCCCTGAGAATAGTGAAGAAGTACATACTGATGGAGACGAGGGTGGACGAGTGATTACAAATATTGAGGATGGCTTAACGATGAAAAGAAGGAGATTCTTGAAATGTTGCGCGCCAAAATTTTGGTGTAACCAATGAAATGCTACCATATCGACGACAACCGAATCCATACTTACAGCCGGTTCTGTCTCAGCAGTTCTATCATTAAATCAGTTCAAAATTTATAGATCCTGTCTTTATTAGATGATAGGAAGGGAAATTTTGCTGCTGTGTCTTGCTTGATAGAGACTTGTAAGTATATATGACTATATAATATGTGTGGAGTAAATATACACATGTGTCTGTATGTGACATATGTATATGTTTGTGTGTGTCTGTGCGCATGTAAGTGTATGTACATGCATGTATATATATGTATGAATGTATGTAAATATGTACAATTGTATCGGTGTATCTCTCTATGTTATTGTTTTTGTTTTTCTGTTTGTATGCGAAGGCGCTTGGCTAAGTCGGTGAGATGTTCGGTTCACTTCATTTCACACTGCTAAGCCCACTCAGGTCGCAAAAAGTGTATTTCAAAGGACCAGGTTTGTTACATTGTGTCATGCTAAATCTCCCTGAAGAACTAAGTGTCTGAGGAGTACCCAGCCACTTGCACGTTAATTTCATCAGCAGGTAGTCCCGTTGATCATATCAACAGGACCACGCATCGTCGCAACCGATGAAGAGTACATTTTTAGGCTTGTGTAGTGCGTGTATGTGTGTGTGTGTATATATATATATTATATATATGTATATATATATATATATATATATATATATATATATATATATATATATATATATATATATA